>NC_059271.1:30327524-30407524 GCF_017591435.1 Portunus trituberculatus | reverse complement strand
TGTGTGTGTGTGTATATATATATATATATATATATATATATATATATATATATATATATATATATATATATATATATATATATATATATATATATATATATATATATATATATATATATATATATATATATATATATATATATATATATATATATATATATATATATATATATATATATATATATATATATATATATATATATATATATATATATATATATATCTTTCTTTTGGTTTTGAATTATTATAAATTGATATATATATATATATATATATATATATATATATATATATATATATATATATATATATATATATATATATATATATATATATATCAAACACTTTCACAAGAGGTATGTACATATGCTTACTAAACACTGCAGATTGATCTATTATTATCAATAGTCTTTCTTACTGCTTTCCAAGGTATTATGTCTCAAGTTTTCATGTTCTCTTCTCTACCCTTTCAATTGGTCTTAACTTACACTCCTTTTCATGCAGTCAGATAGATATCTGTCTTTTCCTTGGATGTGAAGAGCCTCCACTATTTGTTGGAAGTGCCATTGTTATCACAGAATAAAGACATTCTTTTTCCTTTTCACACACAAAAAAAAAAGAGAGAAAACTGTTAACCCCTTCAATACTGGGATGCATTTTTTACCTTGAGATTTGTGTACGATTAGACCATTTTATTGACATTAGGAAATGCCTATGGAGGTCAGAAGATTAATGGCCACAGTCTTCACTATTTTAATTCCCACATAAGTTTCTGCAGCTGCATAAAATCACCAAATAGTAAGCAGAATGAATATGAAAACACGTCATGGTACTGAAGGGGTTAATAAACTAGTAGGGAACTAAGAAACATATTTGGATGTGGCATGCAAATGCAGCAAAAGTCGTTAATGTTTTGTCAAGGTTATCTACACAGCACAGGACATGGGCACACACTTTTCCCAAATGCCCTGACCTCATCTTGGCTTATAAGGTCCAAAGCATTATCACTGGCATGCCATCTCCCCTTAACTGGGGGTCACCCTTAATGGGACAGAAATATTTATACTTTTCTTTGAATGATAAATATACAGCAAATCACATTAGAAAGACAAGCTTCAATTAGGTTCTGTGGCAATTTTTACAATGTTGCAGTTGGCTAAAGGAATAAATACCTCCTCAACATGGATTCTGGAGTCCTGTGTATGTTGACACACACATACAAATATATATATATATATATATATATATATATATATATATATATATATATATATATATATATATATATATATATATATATATATATGGATTTCTCGAATTATGTGAGGGATACATTCCTGAATATGCGATTTTAGAATAACACAAGGTAAAAAAATTTTAATAATTTCTTATATTACAAAGATTATTTAGAATAACACAATGTTAAGAAAATCAAATTGCATGGTAGGTTTAGTTCCATGATGCAGACATCAAGTGTCACCAAGTGTTCCCCATGTGTACACCTAACACGTTGCATCCTTAAACTAAATGTCAGCTGAATGCAGTCCTTCAAACTTGGTATGTACTGTACAGTTTAGTTCAGTAATCATGTTTACTTTATGCAACTTTTACATTATACGATTCCTTCAGGAATGTATCCCTCACATAATTTGAGAAATCCATATATATATATATATATATATATATATATATATATATATATATATATATATATATATATATATATATACAATCTCAGATTAAATTAATATCAGTAAGCCATGCAATACCTTCATGGTTGTACACTGTTTTAGCATACAATGAACCTGTAAGAGCCAACTTCATAAGTGTGCTAATTATTGGGTGATACCCGCTGATGTCTCAACAATTATGTATTTGGTTATTTTGTTGAGTGGTTGCTTCATTTCACTAATATTCCTTCCTCATATCAACACTACATTCTGCCAGCTTTTCATGCCAAATATCTCAATAAATTATATGACTTTATCTTTTATTATAGCACAGAAATTTATACTGTCTCTAGTTGTCATGACAATTTTCTTGGATGAAACAAGTATTGAAAAAAAGAAAAACTAATAGTAAAGAAAAAAAAAATGGAATCCAAAACTTCAAGGTTAAGTCAAGCCAAAACTTAAAAGCAGTACATTTGATGTTATTTTGTACTATAACATTTTTATTCTTTTGTGGATGCTGCTTTTTTTCTGATTCCTTAAAGTTGTATCCTACAATTGATCTCCTTCCCAAAGAATGTCACAGTGGAATTTATTTCATAGTGGTTCATTAATATCAAACTGTGGCCTAAAATAATAGTAATGATGATAATAATAATAATAAAGATAATATAATAATAATAATAATAATAATAATAATAATAATAATAATAATAATAATATATTTTAAAGCATATATATTAAAAATAAAAATGATAATAACAATAATGATTAAAAGAGGGAATAAAATTATATAGTAAGAATAACTACCCTAAGAATTAAGACAAGTGACAAGATTAAACATGGGAACTGTTAGTTGTGAGAATTTACACTTCATCACTGAAGATTAACAATTAATAAACAATTAACCTGAAATCTAATACAAAAATATGGTCTCCTTGCACATTACTATTAAATGGGGGTTTCACAAGTATGATAGCCTTTGCCCCACTAAACCAGCAATGCTCCTTTACCTTGGTGGCATTCTCCAGCACCAAAAGGAAAGCAGCTGCTGAGGCCATTTCATTCCCAGGAAGGGAGTGTACAAGAGGGAACACTATCTACTGCACCATAAGTCACGGGCAAAATAATGTACAAGCTCTGTGTCTGACATTTCCTTAATGCACACAGCTGGGAGTTACCTTATACAAACTAATAACTTACCTAGACACAAATATTTATCATATCTGAGAAAAAAATGCTCAGATGCCTCATACAAACTACTGACTTAAATGCAAGTACTAATATTACTTTAGGAATTGTACAAAGTTACAAGTCATTCTTATCTTTAATTTGTAATATATGCACTTAGCAACCATTTTGGTCTACATTCAATAATTACTGTAGCTATCAACATCCTAATATTTTACAACACCTGAAGGGTTTATGAAAAGAATCTCTCCTGTTTATGAGACACTAAAGTCTCAATTCATTCATTCCTCACAGCATCAAGTATAAAATCAAGTACAAAATATTCAACTTCTGCTGAAAAAATAACTTTCATTGTAATTAGGCTTGTAATGTATGGCCATCTAACATTTAATCTTCTTATTCTTCAAATATATGAAGGTTATAATTTAAAGGATACATACATTACTGAATTTAGAAAATAAAGAGTTGCTGAAAATGAAACCATACTTAATTTCTACAAGACACCATCAAAATCTAAAATCTATAAGTATTGTTAAAGTACCTTGGGCCAGGTGCATAAATGGTTCAGGTGCAGAGTGGTGCCATGGAAACCAACAATGGTCATGATCACTGGGTCTACAACAGGCTGGTCAAAAGCCTCCACCAAACACAACTACAACCAACAACTTAGGATACTTCCATTTAAGATTTACTTACATTCCAAAATGTAATGGTCTAAGCCTTCTCAAATTGTGATCCATAAAAAGAAAGAAATTAAGAAAAAAATAAATTGAACCAAAGGAAAACAAACATTACACTATAATCAAATTTCCACATTAACCAAATAGTAGGGCCTAGGTGAAGGTGGAGGTACAGAGAAAAATATAAACTGCTTTAGAAGAGTGGAAAGTGTGATTAAGGATCAAGTTTACGAAACACTATTTACCAAAGATATCAATTTCTATATTCTGGTAATTCGGAGAAAATAGCATCTCTCTCTCTCTCTCTCTCTCTCTCTCTCTCTCTCTCTTCCATGTGACATACCAAGCATTGCTAGTTTTATGGTAAAGTATCAATTCATACTCCATAACATAATTCAGTGCATGCTTGCAACAATGTCTCAAATCCAACTTAAATAATACTGAAGATGTTGGATTTCTGCAATACAAATTATATTGCATAACACTTTAGGTGATGTCTGACCACAGTTGAAGATGGATGTTCACTTTTGGCTTGGACCTACTCTGGTAATTACAATAAATGAGAAAAAATGAGATAAAGGAGCAAGAGACTTTTATGATATTAAATAATATCAGATAGCTTAACTTTTGAGTAAAGCAGGAGACTGAAGAGAAAAATGACCATATCTCTTGTTTGTTTGCTTTTACCAAAAAACAGTATATACAGTGGCCACTTGCACTCTAGTGAAACTAAATACTGGTGAAAAAGAATATTTGACATCTTTTATGAAAGCCATAACAAAAACATTTTCTGCTCTAGTGGACCAGATTCAAACTAAAGGATGTATACTAGACTCCTCTGATGGTCCAGACTGAGCAAAACTCATAAATGATGGAGTCTAGATTAATGACAGTTAACAATAATGATACATGTGGAAAAGAACAATGCATTCAATAGTATATGCCTTGTTTTGGAAACAAAGAAAAGTTGCATTTTTTAAACACCTTCTCAGAACAAGTAGATATACAACAGACAATAAAACATCTTACTTGAGCATCATCATTTTCATAAAAATATCAGAAGATACTTTTTTTTCCATAGGACACAGTTAGTAGAGGCTGAAGGGTAAACAGCTTAATCAAGAGGACTTGAAAATACAGGAGGGTCACAAGGGTTGGAGGTGATGATGGCAGCTCCCCCCAGTCTGTTGCTGGTAGACCTCAATGGTGTCACCATCTTCCATTTCTAAACCTTGTGGAGTATCATTTTCAGATATGGGTTGGCCATCAAATCTAAACCTTACTGTGGTTTGAACGAGTTTCTGGAAGAGTCATCATTATTATATGTAAATATCTAAAAAGTAAATATAAATCTAGAGCATACATACTTCAATCCTATTCAAACAAAACAATATGAAAGAGAATTAGCCTTATAATAGTGGAAAGTATTATTCATGCCAGTATAACAATAATACTCAAAATATGAGCATCATCTTAATACTGGAGTAAGGAAAATCCTCATCCATACAACTCAAGTATTATGTCAGCATAATGCAGGTAAATTTTTAACAAAATTCTACAAGTGTGGGATAACAATCCATTTTCACCATATTCCTGTTTCTTTTTCTCTGCACTCTGGCCACCAGTAGTCACCTCAACAACACATCCACAACTAATATCATTGCTCCACCTTCCTTTACTTGTATGGATCTCCCAAGTAAATCAACCTTTTTCCTTCACTTCTGAATCCTATGCTATGAGGATGATCAGAAAGTAATGACAGTCGGACTCGTAGCTGAGAGACTATATATGCTGGGAGGGAGGGGAGCAAGGGGCAGCAAGTATTGCCTGTTGTGGTGTGTTTGAGCTTGTTGCTGTTTATCTGGGTTACATTTTCTCATTGTGCTGTGCAATTGCGTCATTGTTGGTTTATGCCTCTAACTGGATACATGGATTTTTGGAAAGAAGGTTGCACTTTCACAAGGTGGAAACTCGAGAAAAAAGTAACGGAGATCAGAGGGGAATTATTGGAAGTTTTTCCCAAGTCTACTCCATCACTGGAAACTGTTTCCCGCTAGATTCGAGCTTTCACAGCCGGAAAAATTCAGCTAGAAGATGATCATCATCCTGGCCGCCCTCCACATCCGTGACTGAAGCAACAACTGTCTGTGCATGTTCCATCATTGACGAAGATCCAACTGTTACTCTTCGATTCTTATCCTTGGAGCTTGGTATCAGTTATGGGAGTGCACATGACATCGTGCATGAACACTTAGGGCTGAGGAAGAAGTGTGTTCGATGGATACCTCATTTGCTTACGGAAGAGCAGAAATGCGAACGGGTGCAGATTTGTCATCTATGGCTGGCTGAATTCGAGCCAAATGGTCCGAAACAGTTCTCAGATGTTGTTACTGGAGATGAGTGTTGGATTTCCTTCTTCACCACCAGAGACAAGCAGTCTAACTTGGTGTGGCTGAGTGATGAAGAGCCTCGACCTCAGATTTTGAAGGAAAGATTTCGCAACAGGAAGCGCCTTTTCACCATCTTCTTCAATTCTCAAGGACCAATGTGTGTGGATGTAATGCCTCAACACTCAACTATCACAGCCCAGTACTACACTGACCACGTCCTTCCTAAAGTCCTGGAACATCAGGCCAAGTCTGCACCAACCCGTCGCCGATCACACCTTTTGCTGCACCACGACAATGCTGGCCCCCACAAAGCTCGCCTCACTGTGCCCTGGAGCAGCAGGGAATCACACTTCTCCCCCACCCACCCTACTCGCTGGACCTTGCTTCCTGTGATTTTTGGTTGTTTTCAAAAATCAAGGGTGCGATCGCAGGGAAGCTGTTTCATCACATACAAGATCTTGCAAGAATAGTCAATTCAAAGCTACGAAGTGTATTGGCTTCTGAGTACCGTGATTGCTTCATGAAGTGGCGAAGGAGGATGGAACATTGCATACAGGCAGGAGGGGAGTACTTTGAAGGAATGTAGGCTACTATTTGGATTTACCTCTGTACTGTGAAAATATAACTGTCATTACTTTTTGATCACACCTCATATTATACATTAATGAGCCAGTCAAAGCCTTGTACACTGTTCACACTAATGAGCAACATAATACCTAAAATATAAAATAAAGTCAATTCTTGATTAACACAGAGGTTACATTCCTGGAGACATGTTACTCAAACATATTTTTCCTATAGAAAACAATGGTAATAGGGGGGTTATGTTCTTGGCCACTGAGAAAGTCTGCCTATTTGGGGAATTTTGTTACTTAAATCTTAAAAAATACTATCAATACATCACTAGGTCAGGAAAACAATGAAAAGACATATTCTCACCTGCGCATCTTTCTTGTCCAGGAAATTAGAAAACTATTAATCAAGCATGATTTGAAATGCCAAGAAAATATCCTATATTCATACATTTATCATCAATGTGTTTAATGAAATAAACCACGACTATAATTTGGCGGTGGTTGGTAGCAGTGTTTGTTTACCATCACCTCAGCTGTTGAGCCATGCAGTCCAGACCATGCTGCCTCACCATTCCACCACAAACAACTTAGAAAATTTTACAAAGAGAACCAGTCCTATTACTGCTGCAGAGCATGATTTATTAATAGACTTGGTGAGCCAAGAAAAAGTGTTTCTTAACACGGGAGAGAATCGCCACCTCCTTCAACTGTACAGGCTATGGGAAGAAGACAGTCCACCACCAGCTATCTACATAAAAGGATACTTATCAAGCGATAAAGACATACAACTAAACATAAGCTAAGTAGAACTCTGATAGAAAACAAAACCTAGGAGACGGAAATACGGTGATAGAAGGCAGTGATGTTGTTTTGTTTGTACTTTCTAGGTTTGGTTCCAATCAAATTTTTGCAAAGTACAGATAAATCTTGATTTACACGTTTTTGTTAATACGTAACCGGAAAAATATCATAATTAATTAAATTTGCGCGATTGGTTTAGTACTTATAAGCGATTTGGCCCAACCGCATTTTCAAACCGAGCGCCAGACGCAATTTCAAACTGCACGCCAGAGAGTGGACAGCGACGGCAAGTGCTTGTGAGGGGTGAAGACATTGGCGTCCTGCATTTATTCTTTTACTAGTGTTTACTTTTATATTGTGGGGTTATTTTTGATAAAGTGGAAAAGCTCAGAGGAAGATGGTGACTGACTGTGGTGTGAGTGGTGAAGGCAGTGACGCAGTGAGTGTTGTGTTTATGTATTCTTTGTTTTGTTGTTTTCTCTTATCATTATTTGCTTTCTCTTATTATTTCTTGATTTTCCCTTTACTTTAAATACACTTCTAGTATTTAGAATGGTAAATAATAAAAACATGTTAATTTAGCCAAATAAATAGAGTATTTTGTACAAATTTTTGGGGGACCACATCCTGCATCCCCCTATTCTTATGAAAATTACTAGTTTGTTTTACGCGAATTTTGATATACACGATGCCTCTTGGAACGCATCTATCGAGTAAATCGAGAGTTACCTGTAGGCTATTTGAACGATAACTTATATATTTTTGTTTCTAATATCAATTACTGTATTTTATGGTTCGTAACACGCATGGACTCATAAAACACACAGAGTTTTAGCAGACACTGAAATGAAAAAAATATATAAATGAGCACATCTTTAAGTTCTGAATATTAAGTGAAGGATTTCACCTGACATTTGAGGACTCTCACATGCATTTAGATCATTCTTAGATCCCAACATTCTGCATTTAAAAACTTTAATATTTGCTAGTAACCTACGTACCAATCCTGTTGTGAGATATAAACATGAACAGGTTTCCCACGCTATTCGATGCCTCATTATTTGATATTTTGATTTTCTGATTGTTATGAATTATATTCACCTGCTCATTTTCCATTGTTTGGGTTCATGTATCTAATTTTTAACCAATCATCCAAATGTAAGCAAACACACCGCGATCATAGTGCTACCCACGCTTCAGCCACCACCCATCAAAACTCATTCCTGCTAGATGTAGGAATAATTAGTGAACAGGATACTGGTTTTTTTTTCTGTATGTCTTTTGTTTGTCCTCCACAGGAGTTGCCAATCCAAAGGCCTGGTTCTGGAGCAATTCCAAGCCACCTGTAGCATCAAGATC
Source organism: Portunus trituberculatus (assembly GCF_017591435.1). Classification (NCBI taxonomy): domain Eukaryota; kingdom Metazoa; phylum Arthropoda; class Malacostraca; order Decapoda; family Portunidae; genus Portunus; species Portunus trituberculatus. The sequence continues at coordinate 30,398,858 of NC_059271.1, read as the reverse complement.
AATATCAAAATCAGTTCTGTTCAGTCACCAGTGCTTGTTTTGCTAAATTTCACATTCATTGTTGGGTATTACGAGTGATAAAAGCCCAAGAAGAAGAGTGATCCAAGCATGATGTTTTTGAAGTGGCCTGCAACACCTAGTGTTGGTGAACTGAAGGCCAAAGGACCAAGGAAAAGCTTGTCTTTAAAGAAAAAATGGAAATTGTTAAGAGCCATGAGGAAGCTAGGGAGCCAACTTCATCACCAGAACCCTACAGTTGCCCCACTCTATTGTCTCCACCATCATCAAACAAGTAGCAAGTGTGAAGAAAGTAGGTGAGACAGCTTCTACATTAAAGGCAACATCCTTGCCTGTGTATCAGCGCACCTCACGCCCAAGGACGAAACAATGTCACTGTCCAAAAGAAGTTTGAAACACTGAAGAACAGACATTGGATCCCTTTCATGGTGTGCAATAATATTGGGATGAACATTAGATAATTCCTGTTTCAAGGAAGCAAGCACATCTGGTCGCTTATCAGCAAATGGATCAGATAAGTGAGTGAAACATGATGCAGAGGCCAGGTGGCCCTGAGACAGAATCATCACCAGACTACTCCCCATCACTTACCGAAAGTGTTTCTACACTAGTAATGCTGTCAGTTTCACTGTCTTCTATCTCTTTTCCAAGATCATAACCTGATTTAGACTTATCTGGAGAGTCTTCCAGTAAATTCTCACTATTTATCTCATAGTTATGTCATCATCACTGCTAAACAAGGAAACAGATGCCATTATCTCTAGTTAGAAGATAAATATAAGTCTGTCTTAGGCAGACAATAGAGAACTGATGTTCTTAAGTGGTCGATGAAAATAATATTCAAATTTTCAAACAAAATAATAATGACTTGCTTTAGTTTCTGCATAAAATCCCAATACTGATTGGCTAATCAGGGGTTCTGGTCTTGTGATGCAGGGGTGGGTAAAAATAATGCCTCAAGTGTTTGTTGTTGTTTGGGAAGGAAGTTACCACCACGTGGGAAATGAAAACGACAAAATTTGTACTCAGGGCCTGATGATACACATCAGTGTATTAGTGTGGTACACACATACCACAGCTGTAATGCAATATACCACTAGCTCCTTTCTCTAATTTTCTTATCAATTCCAGGTTTTCAGCCACAGTTTGGGCCACTAGCTTACACTTAACACCATTAGGAGGCATAATTAAGAGTTTTAAGGTACAGGTAACTCTCGATTTACGCGTGTTTGATTTACACTTTTTAGTTATATCGTGACCGAAAAAATATAATTAATTTAATTTGAGCGATCGGTTTGCTTATACGCGATTTGGCCCAACCGCATTTTCAAACTGAGAACCAGATGCAATTTCAAACTGCGCACCAGAGAGCTCCGCAGCTGGCCAATAGGTGGGAGCTCCGCTCTTCTCGTGCCTCATTTGCAGTCTGCCAGCACTGAGTACAGAGGGAATCTCTTCAATCTGCCTATAATTCACCAAGATGGCCCCAAAACGTCCTTCATCTTCTTCTGCATGTGGGGTTATTTTTGATAAGTGGATTTTTGATAAAGTGGTAAAGCTCAGAGGATGATGGTGACTGACTGGTGTGAGGCAGTGACGCAGTGAGTGTTGTGTTACGTATTCTTTGTTTTGTTGTTTTCTCTTATTATTTCTTGCTTTTCCCTTTACTTTAAATACACTTCTAGTATTTAGAATGGTAAATAATAAAAACATGTTAATTTAGCCATAAATAAAGCATTTCGTGCTAATTTTTTTTGGACCACATCCCGCATCCCCTCTATCATCTATTGTTTCTTATGAAAATTACTAGTTTGTTTTACGCGAACTTTAATATATACGATGCCTCTTGGAATGTATCTATCGTGTAAATCGAGTTACCTGTACTTAAAAATACACAAACTTGCTCACTAATCAAACAAAACCAATTGGACAAAACACAGTGTACACGAGTGTCAGCCAGAGCTGCCAGACTTGTTTACAAATGCCTATCGCCATCTATTGTCCGTTTTTCACAGTACGCTAGGCGCACATTGTTTTAATTCATTTGTTTAACGTCTGGACTCAAATTAATAAATTATTATCTGGACACTTGATAAACAGAAACCCAGATAAAGGAAGTCTAGATAAACAAGGGTCGAGTGTATATGCCAAAATAATTAATTATCAGCGCTTATTAATCAATGACCTTCTTCACAAAATCCACATATTTGATGATGCATCCTCTTATATCTTCACTTACAAGTACATGAGGGCAAAACCTGATCTTATGCCTTGTGGACACTAAAAATTATCATACAATGCTCTCATCATTCATCATGAACTTTAAATCATAAAAATGTATACATTCATGGAAAAATTTAAAGCATTATCTCTCTTCATACTTGCTATGCACCTTGATCCATTTCTACAATAGGAACTAGTCTTAATAAAGATTATTATTACTACAGCAAAAGATTATCCCACTTCATACAAAATAACTTACCGATCTTTCACAGTATGCATTGATGAGCTTCTTAAGTGATGTATGTTTTTTAATCTTAAAATGCACAATTTGGCCATCTTGACCCACCACTTTTAAGTTGATGTGTTCTGATGGCTTCTCCTCCTTCTGGGGAAGAAATGTGAAGGAACTATGAAAATTCTGATCACATTAAAAATTATCATAGACAATAGCAACTATAAATTGGCTCTTAAAGTAAGCTTCCCTAGTACCTCAGTTTTACACTTGCTTAACAATCTAACCTACATAATACATAAATTTTCATTCTGTAATATCTAACACCAAAGCCAAAAGGGACAGAATGAGATGAAGAGCTATGACTTCACTCTAAGTTCTCTGGTGCACTGTGAGCCTGTAGGTGTTTTACTTCTTACATTGTCACTTACACCTACACCACACAGAACAAAGCATCAATACTAATAAAAAGAAACAACTTCCTGTTTGCTATTATGAAGGTCAAATTGATTTGTGGATATTATTATAAACAGCAAAACTTCAGTGAAATTAAGATACTTGTTTATATATATCAGCAAAAAAAAAAAATAAATAAAAAAAAACTAATTTTCATAAAAAAAAAAAAAAAAAAAAAAAAAAATCTGTTAAAAGTGCAGCACAGAAAAGTGAAGAAATCTTCACATAATTTAGCAGGAACAAATGAGCTAAAAATGAACATTCACTTAAAAAAAAAAAAAAAAAAAACAGGTCTCCAGATGTCATGGTTACCAAAATATCACAGGTTGAATGAGGTGGTATCATTGGTGTACGTGGCCTTGCGTCCGATCGGGTTCAGCGCTAGAGCAATAGAAAATTCTCTCTCTCTCTCTCTCTCTCCTGTTCTGATACCACTCTCATTCAAAAGTTGTCTCCCCGTTACATGGCGAGAGACCCAAGATATAGAAGTAAGGCGCCGTGAGACACCGTGAAATCACTGTCTCATGCACCATCCATCGTTGGTGACGCAGTGACATGGAGCGTATGTTTACTCCTGATGAGTGTTGCCAGCTCACAAGTAAAGAAAACGGGAAGAAAATAGCCAAAATATAGCCGTAAAAAGCCTAAACGTCTATCAACATGCCCCAAGTCTTGTGTGACGAATGTCCATCGACGTGCCCCGAGTCTTGCGGATAAGTTGTTATTTTTGCAATATAGTACATTTATATCATGCATACAATAAACATTGTATTTATCTTATATTATATCTATATTTGGTTGGTATTTAAAGAATGTCATTTTTTGGGGGGTAAATTTGTATCACAAGAACGAATTAATTCTATTTCCATTAATTTCTATGTCAAAAGGGATCCCAGCATAAATGACTCAGCCTACATAACTTGAATTCAGCTTATTGATGTGAGGAGGAACATATCAGTGAGGAACAGGGGTCCACTGGGTTAAATGTTGTGTTCACAATATTCCCTGTATCAGGTAGCTAAATAAGAAAAATGGTAATTCAACACTAAGTAAAGCGTTTGAAATTCTTAAAAGTATGAACCACAAACTAACTGATAGAGTGCAACTTACCCAAATACAGAGGTGTTATTGTGATGACTTAAGTTCTTACATCATTAAATAAAGGGCAGTGTTTTCATTAACCATAATGTTATAAAGTCATTATTCTAAGCATCTATTGGTATCATGATGATAGTGTTACATCAACATCAACATGGCTTTTCTCACCCTTTTCATCTTATAGGGCTTTTCATTCCGAGTAATCTGAAGCCATACATACTTATAGCAATTTGCTTTTAATGTTGGCAACAATTTTTAGATATCTACCAATTTTTTAGAAAAATGAATGACGCTGCACATGTGATGGACTGTCAGGCACTGAGGAACACTGTTACAAGTGTGTTCATTTATATGTGCATATTGTCACATTATTGCGCAAGAGTGAAATCAATCACGATGATTGGTTCTTTTGCTTGAGCATGCAGCCACTGACCAATAATAATACATAATAAATATAGTCAATCTGAGCGATTTGTGGAGAAAAGCAACTCCATTGGAATCAATCTATGCAAGATGTCTAAACAGGCAGGCTGTCACCTCAATCATTTACATTGTATCACCAGATTTTACGGTGAGAAGTAAGGTACCAACTTCATAATATTTTTTTGGCATTGCTAGTAAGGTTAGGCAGATTTGTTTTAGTTAGATCAGTTAGTTGTATCAGATAAAATGAATTTGTTCTGAGGAAGATGTATCAGCAGTGTGTGTCGCCTCAACTAGGCTACATCAGCTAGATTAGGTTAGGTTAGATAAAAGTCAGAGTTAGGTTAGTTTTAGCTACATAGATAAATTTCAATAGGTTGGCTTGGGCAGTGGTGGCAGCAAGTAGCGTTGGTGGCAAGTATTCTCCACAGTAGTAATAGTAAAAATTTTGGAGTTACTTTTGTGGTACTTTGTGACAACAAATCTATTTTCTTCTGACACATTATGATCTGGTCTGTATGAAACTTTTTTTGTTTTTCATTGCAATATGGTACTTTCTGAGGGGATATACTGTATTTTTTTTAGGAAGAGAGGAGAGAGTAATATAAAAACTACTGATATGCAACAGAAACATAGTGCAAATTCATTCAAAACAGGTCGAAAACTACAAAAAAAAAAATAGTTTAATCGTGAAATGAGACGTTGGTGTACGATTATAAATTTACCCATCTATCAAACATACTTCTTTATATGGCAATTTCTATTTACTTAGTAAATGTAGGAAAATTTCAGTCTTAAATCAAAATAAACTTTAAACACCACTTCACATGAAAGATGAAAATAAAGAAATAGGTAACTGCACTGACGATGGAAGTAGCCGAGAACCTTAGTTCTGAAGAAGGAAAGGATGCTGTAATACTTGGTGATGGCAGCGTCCCTAAGGGCAGTGGCACTGCTCCTAGTGCACTAATACCTCACAATAACAAATATCTCAAACCCCTTGTATTACGTAACTACATTTCTGTGTAACTTAGATAGCACAGGTGGTATGCCAGGAGATATATGACGGCCCCCTACTCAGCCTCAGTGTCCCCACCTTGGCTTCCTCGGACATGGTTGCCGCGGGTCTGCTCCTCGGGGTTTGTAAACACAGCCGCCGCTTACCTCCGGCTTGCTGGACAGCAACAAAATGATTCCATACCAAACTAAATTTTAAATATCCGAATATCAATAAATAAAAATACCCAACGTAACCTAAAAACAAACAAAAGTTTAATTGATAAGCTTGAGCAATGACCTTTTCTTTATATTTTATCTTTTATCAGCATTAGGATGTAGGTAAGGCAAAATGGATCCCACAAACGGGATAATTTATTTTAAGACTTTCATTATAAAATGTATTTATCTGATTAAAATTATATATGATTCTTCATTAAGAACAAGTTTGGAAGAAGTGATGATCATATATATATATATATATATATATATATATATATATATATATATATATATATATATATATATATATATATATATATATATATATATATATATATATATATATATATATATATATATATATATATATATATATATATATATATATATATATATATATATATATATATATATATATATATATATATATATATATATATATATGTGTGTGTGTGTGTGTGTGTGTGTGTGTGTGTGTATACATACATATATATATATATATATATATATATATATATATATATATATATATATATATATATATATATATATATATATATACTTGTATATTATTACGTACTTTCTCCTAATTTGCCGCTTACCAGAACAACTTCTCAGCCCTCATACCACTCACTGGGACACCAGGGGAGGACACGAGATACTCATGGGCGGGATTCGGTGGCCGTGGTTGGTTAAGCAAAGCGGCACAGGAAAGAATTAACTTGGCAGACACTTACAGGCAGACAGAACAAACAGGCAAGGAAAAGGATAGGCACAGAGTCCACTTACTGGCTTTATTCACCATAAAACCCCACCAGTAGGTTCACACAAGACAGGTACACCACAGGGCACACTAATCAGACACACGTACGACCGTGGCACACACCTCACAGTCACAGACACTGGCACTTACAGGTTACTCACGTCCTCTTGCCAGCAAGAACAAGGCAGAGAACACTCCCTCACGGCTGGTCCAGCACCACCAAGCGTTACACAGAGGAGGGGGGATGGGGTGACCACGTGGACGGCAGGACGCGGTGAGGAGCCACGGCCCATTGTGTCTTGCGACTACTCATCTAACCGCACGTGCCTAGCCCCTTGGTCCAAAAACTCAGTGGAACATTCCTCTTCGCCCTTAGCAGCTCGACACAGCTACTTTCCTCGTCCTTGTGGGTGCACTGGAGTCAGACAAGCCGTGCCACACGAGGGAAAGCAGCAGGCACGGGTTGGGGTAGGGCAGCACGGGCTCATCCACCAGCACATGCTTCAGGTCCTAAAACACCTGATACAGCTCACTCCAGTGGCCCCTAACTGGTCAGCTGGTGCAGGGACTGGCGATGGTAGCGAATCCCTTCACAAAGTCGAGGGACTAAGAAAACTCCTTACTTCGGCCACACTGGTGGGCATCAGCCACTCTGCCACAGCCTCCACCTTATCAGAGTCCCTCCGCACCAGCACAGCACCTGCTCCATAAGGCGCTTGAAGACTTCTAGGGCATCTAGGCTGAATGGGATGACAGTGAAGTGCCACAGTCCCTGACCGAAGAAGAAAGTCAAGTCATCTTCTTATCCTCCTCTGCCATCTCCATTTGGTGGTAACCTGACTTGAAGTCCAAGGTGGAAAACCAACTCTCTCCCCTCAACGCGTACAGGTGTCATATACCCGTGGCAGGGGGGTACAAGTCCTACACAGCAACCTCGTTAAGGGCCCTGTAATTCACACAGAACCTCTTCTTGTCATCCTTCTTGTCGGCGAGGGCCACTGGCAATGGCCAGGGCTGTTCGACCGCTCAGTGAGACCCAGAGTGGCCATCTCCTCCTCAGCTCATGGTATGATCCTGCTGCTTGGCTGGGGCCACTCGGCGTGGAGTCTCTTTCACTGGGGAATGGCTCAGTTCAGCGCCGCCGTTTCGGCGTCGCCGTTCAGCGCCACCATTTCAGCGACAGACTATTCAGCGACACCCATTCAGCACCACCAAATAAACAATTTACTCAAAGAATCACACTTTCAAAATTTAAAGCATTTAAAGTGTTTTAAAGGGTATTCTTCATTCTTTATATTTTATAACATAATTCTGTGACTTAATTTAGTATATCGATAAAGATATCCTTCATGAGAAAATTTCACTCTTCTTCTATTGATTTATACTAGTTGCTGCATGGATTAACCTTTGAAATTTTGAGTCTAACAGAAGTCAAAATAGCAGGTGTCAGCTCCAAAAGTGAACAATACAGAGGTGAGAAGCAGGCAGCTATAGAGGCACAAAAGCTAGCAGGTAGGAACAGGCAAACACAGCCAGGAGCCAGCTCAAGCAGGCAGGCAAATAGCGTTCCACTCCAAGCTAACACAGTCTGTTGCTGGTAAGCTGAACCTCACGAACATCGCGCCTCACAAAAAAAAAAAAAAAAAAAAAAAAAAAAAAAGGGGTTGGAGAAGGATCGAGGGATAAAAAGAAGGAATAAAGTGAAGCTTTTGCAAGTTGTTGACCACAGGAAAATAATAGGCAAATCTTTACTATTTTTGTTTAGTAGTTGTTTAGTAGTTTAGTTACTTTAGTATGATATCCATGTAGTATTTCATATAAGTTATAATATATACAAAGATAGTAATGATATCTCTAATATGCAAACATAGAGACATTAGGTGTTCCGTTCTTTTAAGATAAGCAATTACTCTCTATAAATGTCACACGTCATTATGTTGTCATTAATGGGTAAACTGTCGGCACCTTGTTTCCTCCTCCTCCTCCTTAATTCAAAGATTATACGAACAGCAAAGACACCTACTAATGCCAGTGAGAAGTGCACAAGCACTGAATAGATTGGTACCGAATAGTCTGGCGCTGAAACATCATCGCTGAAATTGCGGCGCTGAATCGTATTGTATCCCTTTCAGTCGAGGATCAATATGTCTGGATACGGTGCTTCACCAAGGATGTGCGCCCCAGATCCAGGCCACCCTTGCTGAATGTGTCTACATACCGGCACAGTAAAAGTCGCATCATCCCCACATGGTCCTCCATCAACTGACCAGCATTCCCGCATGCCAAGTCTTCCAGTTGAGAAGACAGCAATCCTCCAGACGTTTTTTTTTTTTTTTTTTTTTTTTATTTACACCATGTGGGCTTTTCACGGGAATTTATGGGCTAAAGGGGGTACTTTTTTGGGGCACCTCCTATCTCAAAGCCCACCCGCTAGGAACCCGCTGCCCCGAGTGAGGAAGCCCTACCTACACTCGGGCCGTGGACAGGATTCGAACCTGTGCGCTTGGAGACCCCTCGGACCCCAAAGCATGCATGGTTTCACTGTACCACGGCGGCCCCTGCCCGGCTACGCATGTCTTCACCACTAGTTGTCTCTTACCTGGTGTAACAATGGCAGCATAGGACTCGCAGCGCCCTTCCGTGGTCTGGAGCAGCTTCCCTTCAGCAGCTGGTGTGGTAACACGCCAGAACTCAACACAGGACACGTGCTTAGCATCGCCACTCGGAAGTAAGAGCACCTCGACCGTCATTGTGCATCCACTCCACAGTGTCTGCCTCAAGAGGTCCAGGCTCGCCTCACACTGCGTCTAGTAGACCATCCTGAGCAGGCACGGATCCTCAATATCAGTGACAAGCACAGGCAGCTCCACCCACGCCAGTAATGGCCTTCACAGGTCCGTTGAAAGGGATGCAGTGGGCTGTCACACCACACAGGCGCTGCTCAGTCGTGGGAAGTCCTGTAATGTCCACATAGTCACTTTTAGCGAACGTCCTCCCCCTCCATGAGTCTGTCAGGAGACAACATAGCTTCCTGTCTATCCCGCCTGTCACCTGAGCTGCCAGCGGCATGTGGCACCGGCGGCATATGTTGCGTTGGACCCCCGGAGAAGCGATGGCTAATCCATGGACCCTGTACTCAGCCCAGTAGCATTTCCCGTCAGCATGGTGATCTCTTTAGGCCGTATGTAGTCCACAGCCATGTATGTGCCCCATCTTACTACACCTCTACCAGTTCTGGTAGAACACAAGGTGACGCACATCCTCCACCAAACGTGTCAACCACGTCTCCTTGCACTGGTGCTTCTTGTGGTCAAGGGTATACTACACTTCCAACACACGCCCCGGAAGCTACCTGGGATGGCCTTCCCTGACAGTGGAAGTGAGACAGCCTGCGAACGGCGGACTCGTAAATGAAAGCGGGGTGATGACGACCATGTGCATGCTGCTGCTTGCGTACACCATACCAAGTACTTCAGCTGGCGCCCTGGTGAAGCCTCCATTTCCACGCACTAAACACAACTACACATCCGCCTGCAAGTGGTGCCCAAATCATCTACCCAGCACTGCTACTACACTGGGGTACACAGTGCATTGTGCTGAGGTGAGGTGCACTAAGACCTCCAGTGCTGGTCCTCGGAGACTATAGAGACGAGCTATAAAGCCCACTCAGCTCCGTCCCGGCCCTCTGCAGCTGCCAGCATCTCAAACTGCGCCAGGTAGGCCTCTCGCATGTACTCTTCCATCGAACTCAGACAGCTTTCTTTTCTGCACAGGTCATGGTAGCCAATGGCGTGGTGGAGTCAAGAAAACTGAATCAGGAAGCGGAGGGGACACAGGAGGGATGATGAGAGGGAACAGAGCCAGTCTGTCAGACTGTCCGGATGGCCAGCCATGCATGTGGTTCCAGTGGAACCACATGCGTTCTCTGCCCTCCGCCAGTGTGATAGCCCCTTTTTTAGGGTGCACATGAAAGCCACTCCACTCGCCTCCCAACACGTTCTTCCCGACTTGGTCGGTGTTGCCAACTCTTGCTTCACCGTCGCCATTTTCCTTTCCACAGATGCTATTTCTTCCCTCACGGCACTCAGGCCTTCTTGCTCTTCACACCGGGCATCTATATACTGGCGTGACTTCTTTCTCACATCTTGCCAATTATGATTCATCAGCAAAACAGCCTCCTTCATCTCCTTCATCTTCATTTCTCCTCGTGCCTCGCATGCCTACATATCCATCTTTTCTTGCATCTCATGTGCCCAGGTGTCCATCTTTTTCATCATGGCAGCCAGGAGTGCTGCAATGTCTGGCTGCCCAGCCGTGGTCGTCATACCGTTGCTGTCTGTGACTGCCATTCTGTCACTCACGACTTGACCATTCACCATGCAGTGACCCCAATTTTCTACACCTGGTCACATCCCACTCACTCCTGACTACAGCTTGTTACATACACCGCCTTCTCCTCTCCTCACCTACCGTTTACCAGGGAACTCTTTAGCCTTCACAGCACTCACAGGAACACCAGGGGAGAACACGAGATACTCATGGGCGGAATTCGGTGGCTGTAGTCGAAAGCGAAGTGGCACAGAAAGGAATTCACTGGGCAGACACTTATAGGCAGACAGAACAGACAGGCACATTGGGAAAAGGGTCCACTTACTAGCTTTATTCACTATAAACCCCCAATAGCAGGTACACACAAGACAGGGTACATGAACGAGACACGACCATGGCACGCATCTCACAGTCACAGACACTGGTACACATATAGGTTACTCACGGCCTCCTGCCAGTGAGAGGAAGGCAAAATACTACGGCATAAAACACTCCCTCACGGCTAGTCTAGTACCATAGAGGCTGAGGAGGGGTGGTTAAGTGGACGGCAAGATGCGCTAACGCGTCACTGTGTCTGGCGACTATTTAACTGTCCACATCTGGCCGCTTGGTACAGGAACCGGTACAGCGATCCTTTACGCACTTATCAACTCAACACAGCTACTTTCTTCGTACGCGCGTGCATCGGAGTTAGACGAGGCGTGCCACACAAGAGGAAGCAGGTGCATCTGGTGTAGCTGGCGCCGGTCCTCTCTCTTTATACGTCCTGAGCCTCCAAGGTGCAGCCTCCCTCCCCTGCAACACCACACCCGCGTGAGCCACACGAAAGCTCGACGCAGGATCTACTCTGGGTCCTCCTGTAGGCTACCAGCGAGGAAACGCTCCCGCCGAAGCTTCTGGGTGGCGTGCCGTGCCCGCTCGCCTTATTGTATCCTCACGGCGGGTGGGGCAGGCAGCGTGTAGCCTCGTCTCTGGCGACGCCCTATGCTAGTAGGCACGGCAAGACTCTAGCCCAGCTCTAAGAGTAGTTCATGGCGCTCCTCAAACAACACCCGTCCTTGGAACCACTCATGAAGGAAAGTGGGCGCAGGCCGTACCTGACGGTCAAACCTCGGTCAGCAGCATATGACATGACTGGTGAAGGAGGGCTTCGGTTCATGGCGCTCCTCAAACAACACTCATGAAGAAAGGTAGGCGCAGGCCATACCTGACGATCAACCCTTGATCAGTAGCACATCATGTTGGTGAAAGAGAGCTTCGATCCTCGGCCTCATCATGAGCCCAGCGCCCTGCAGCAGATGGTCATCGTTCATGGCGTGTCCACCACCATCACGCCAGAGGCCTTCCTTTGGCTCAAGAGGCTCGTCGTCGCAGGTGAGCCCCGCCTTCCCTCGTTGAAGGGGCTGTGCCCAGCTTGGTCCACCTCCTCGACCTGGGCCGCTTCCACGTGGGCCTGTACACCGCTGAGCCTAATCTGTGCGGCCACTGCTGTCGGTTCGGGTATCAGAGCTGGAAGTGTAAGTCGGCGCTGCACTGCAGATACTGTTCTGGGGGTCATCCTTCATCCAGCTGCAGGAGAAAGTACGTGCTGGCACCAGAGTCGTCCCGCTGTGTTACAATTGTGGGGTCGACCACAACGCCTCTTAGTGCCGCTGGTCTGACAAGCCCAGGCCCGCCAGGTAGCCATAGACGCCCAACACCACTGTCGGCCTCTCCAAGATGGTTTTTTTTGACCCGCCCCACCTGTGCAACATAATGCTTGTACAAATGGCGTCCCGTCATGGTTCGACTTCCCTGCTCTGCCTCTGCCAGCCGCCCAACCATCATGCATTTCCGCCCCTGCCTGGCACAACTGCCCCAGCCCAGTTTGGGGCGGCTCAACCTCCCGTACCTGCCACATGGCCACCTGTCCCTGTGCCACCCAGGACTGCTCTATACTATAATAGTGGCTGTGAGTGCAGCCCCCGCATCGCAGGCTGGCGTACCTGCGACCCTCCAGGACGTGGTGCAATTTCTGCTCGAAATCCGGGCCGAGGTCAAGGACTTGAGTGTGAGCGTCACTACCTTGGAGCGACAGTGGGACCCAGTAAGCCCTCCGCATCAGTTAGTGCCCGCCCCTGTGCAGCCAGCGCCCCAACCTGTCCGCGAGAACCAGCCCAGGAAAGTGCCGGCCAGTCCCCGGCCCCAAACAGTGTCTGCCCCTGTCCAGCGTGTCCCGCGGCCCCAGATAGTGTCTGCCCCGGTACAGCCTTCATTCCAGTCTGCCCCTGATAGCCTGCAGCCCTAGAATGTGCCGGCTAGTCCAGCCACCAGCCCCAGTCCAGACGTCGCTCCCACCGGCCCTGGCCCAGCCCCTGTCTGTGCCGGACCGCACTACGCCTCCGTGGTCTGAGTCCTCCTCTGCAGAGGCGGACCTAGTATTGGACTCTCATGACATGGACGCGGATGAGGAGGAGGAGTGGGTTCCTCGGACGTTTGACCAGGTATGTACAGGCCGATCTAGCCGCTATGACCGAGGAGGCCATTCGGGTGAAGCAGATATGGCAGTCCCAGGTTTGCGGTGCAGGAAGCTGGTGCAAGACGTGTGGCTGGACGTGCTTCAGCTCCACCTCCTGACTGACGCTTATATCTTGTCTGTCCAATGTTTAAGGAGTGGCCGGCAGAATCCGACCTGCTTCCTTGTTGTATACGCTTACAACAATAAAGTAGGGTGACCAGATTTCTGAGACAAATTCCAGGGACATTTCAGTTCAGGGAGGTAAAAACATGTAGTGGTTTTGCACTGGAAAAACTAAAACGGGGACACTACCCGTACCATTTCTAAACCAGCAATCAAAAGTTTCTCTCGCTTTATTTACCCAAGTTGCAAAGAAAAAAAAAATCTCTACCTGATGAAATATCTGAGATCATGAACACCCATTAGCTGTTAAAATGTGTCCGCCATACACTTCACCGTCTTCAAGGAAACTAAGGCCTTCTCCTTATTCTTGACATTCTAGAAAAGTAATGATAAAAGGACATAATTATCAAAATCAAAAGGAAAAGTTTTTTTTTTAACGCATCAAGTGATCTTTCAGTTACAGAAAACCGGGGACATTTCCGGGGACAACAGTAGCCGGGGACAGGTCACCGAAAATCGGGGACTGTCCCCGGAAACCGGAGACGTCTGGTCACCCTACAAAAAAGTCATCAATCAATCAGGGTTGGTGATAATGTAAAACCTTGCCTAACTCCATTTTCACGCTTTATAACCCAGTTTGTTTCTATATCCCCTAGTCTGTATCTAGCCCTTATGTTCACATACATACTTCGCACTATGCTAACTATCTTTGCACTCAATTCTGTCTTTGCTAAGACTCTGCCTGACATTTTTCTTTTCACCCTGTTTTACGCTTTCTCTATATCCAGAAAACTAAATATATGTTTTTGCGCAACAGTGATAGGCCTAAGCGGAATCTATCAGTGCCGCGTCTAATGCTGCCTCATATAAACTTGCTAACGTACAATTTACTACCATCCATCCTTTTTCTCTCAATGAATTCATTCACTACAAACACGTTTTCAGTTCAACGACAGCGAGAAAGTGGTCCACCAAGCACCAAGATCAAGAGCGTAAAAAAAAAGAACAGTAACAATAATAACAAACAATAACAAACACGTGTCAGAGCTGTTTCTAGCTCAAACCATTGTGACACTTGGGCTCATAACTAAAGATCTTCGCGGCCCTAACAACAACAACAACAACATTGTGACACACAGCCTGCACGGCCTCAACAAACCCCCAAGAAGAAGACAAATCAGTGCTATATTACACTAAAATATTCACAAGAACAAGAACACTAGTTCTATGTATATGTTCTCATAAGAGACTATATAATAAACCTTGTAACACAAGTAAGCAAAGAGAGAGAGAGAGAGAGAGAGAGAGATTTGAACCAGTAATTGAGTCTGTGATATAAACAGATAATGTTTACTGTTGTTCTTTTTCAGTAGCTCGTGACATGACTAAATGTTGTGATAGTGTACTCACTGTACTTCACCTAAGAGTATAACTTTACTTTATTGGTGATAGAGGGAGGGTGAAGCCATTTCCAGTTAGGATACAAAAAATTGGGTGAAGTTAATAGCTTACCTTATTAGGAGACTCAGTTGGTTGGGGTTCGTAAAACTATAAAATAAATCCTTTCTCCCTTTCACCACCAGCTTTCTCCCTAACACCAACAACCTTTGGGACCCTCTGGGAAAGCAAGGAGTTTTGGGTGGGAAAGCCAAAATAGACCAAATTTTGCACTTCCATTAAGAGTCTTAGGCTTTATTTTGCAAAGCTGGAAAACAAAATCCAAAAAAAAAAAAAAAAAAAGTACTGCTGAAATACTTTGTGAAGTAACCAAACTTAAAACCCTTAATCTAACCTAACCTACAGTAACCAGTCCATCTATAGAATAATGTCTTGTACCTTATGCAAACCACTCTTATATGCTTAGGTAGTGTTCTTACTGTACTGTATGTTTGAACGTTTTAATGCACCTCTTATCCCACCGATATGTGTTAATACATCTAAGTACTTTTTCCGTAGCCTTTATCAGTTTATTATGGATTTGTAACTGGTCAGGATAGAGGGGTTGAGAGGGAATGGAGATGTCCCTGGTAGATTAGATAAGGGGATAAGGTTTAGTTAGTTTATGTTGGATTTCATCAGTATTTGGGGATTATTTGGGCTTCTTAGGTTTTTTGGGGAATTGCAAAATTTAATCAATTTTGGCTTTCCCCACCCAAAGACCCAGCTTTCCCAAAAGGCTCCAAGCTTGTTGGTGTTGGAGACAGGGATGCTAGTGAAAAGGAGGAATGGCCTTATTCTACAGTTTTACCCAGATCTGTCTTCCCTCTGGTTGCCACCTAGGGACATATCACTGATTGTGTTTTGAACTGAATGTGTGTGTGTGTGTGTGTGTGTGTGTGTGTGTGTGTGTTTATATTTACATAGTTGTATTTTACAGGGTTCGAGTGGGGCTCATAGTGACCTCTCTCCATTATCTACTTTTATCCAACTTTCCCCTAAATATATGCACATTTTCTGCTGTTACAATCTCTGTACAGCCTGTTCCAGATGTCCACCATTCTATGTGGAAAAGTAAACTTTTTTATTCCCTATACATTGACTCTTCATGATCTTAGAGTGTCCTCTCATCTGTGTATCTTCATCATCTGTCAGTGATACCAGGTCTTGTCTGCCTATCTTTTCCATATGTTTCCATATATATATATATATATATATATATATATATATATAAGAGGGGAAAGCTGGCCAAGGGCAGTAAAAATAACAAAAAAAAAAGGCCCACTCAGTTGCTAGTCCCCTTATAGGTCCAAGAGAGTTAGACTAACCAAAAGAAAAGGATAAATGTCTTGAAACCTTCCTCTTAAAGTTAGTCATCACAGGAAGTTGGAAATAAAGTAGATAGGGAGTTACAGAGTTTACTAGAAAAAAGGTATGAATGACTGAGAATACTGGTTAACTCTTGAATTTTAGAGAGTTGGACAGAATAGGGGTTAGAAGAAGAAGAAAGCCTTGTTCAGTGAGGCCGCAGGAGAAGTGGGGGCATGCAGTTAGCAAAATCAGTAGGGCAGTTAGTATGAAAAAGTGGCAGAAGATAACAAGAGATACAACATTTCAGTGAGGAGAAAGAGGCTGAAAGCAGTCAGTCTGAGTTGATAAGATATAAAGCTTTTGATTCCACCCCATCTAATAAAACTTGAGTGTGTGGAACCATCCTATGGAGATGTCCCCAGTAGATTAGATAAGGGGGTAAGGTTTAGTTAATTTATGTTAGATTTCATCAGTATTTTGGGTTAGGTTAGGATTTTTTTCCAATTTAGCCAAATATGGCTTCTTAGGATTTTTTAGGATTTTTGCAAAATTTTGTCAATTTTGGCTTTCCCCACCCAAATAAACAGATTTCCCCCAATATATAGTCTCTCACTTCTAGTATTCCTGGTATTAATCCATCTATCTTTGTATACATACATCTTAGTGTCTTTCTCCCCCTTCCCAGACATATAATTTCCTCAGCCTCCTGTCTAGCAGTCTCCAGTAAGATTTCTCTTCATTCCCTGACCTCTCGTTTTTTTCTTAGCTTCACTTCTCATTTCTTTCTCTTTTTCTCTTTCTTCCTGGTTCATATCTCTCCTTATCCAAATATTGTTACATTCTGTCTTTCCAGCCAGCTTTCTGGTTCTTGTTAGTATTTCTTCTACTCCTACTTCTAATCTTATTTTAACTTTTAATGGCCTTTTCATTCCCTCTTTATGTTTTCCAAGTCTATATATTTCTTCTATTTTTTTCTAGACTGTTCTTCATCCTGAACCATTGAAATAATCTGCTGAACCATCTTTCTCTTTCTTTTCCCTCACAAATTTCACTGGGTTTTTCTTCTCTTGTAATCCATATATAACCATATATTTCTTTATATCTACGGTGTCTCTCACTAACTCTTCCTCTTCTTTAATCACCTGTATCATTGTATCTTTCGTTTTTTTCTCGTATTTGTCGTTTAACCACTTTTACAAAGTTCTCTTTTCATTCTCGGGTTCTTTTTTCTATGCATTCCTCCACTCCTCCAGCTTTGTTTCATTTATTATTCCTTCTGCCCCTACATTAGTGTCCACCTTTTCCTTTAGCCCCTCCAGTGCCACTTCATACACTTACACTTGTCCTTAAGTGCACTGTTTTCCTTTTTTATTTCATTCAGAATTTTCTTCATGTCATTGTTCATTTTAACAGTATTCTCTAGTTTATCGTATTTCTCTTTCAGTTCTCTGTTTTTTATAAACAGCTGGTCATGCTTTTCAAGTATCCCAGCAATCATCTCCCTCAGACACCTAATTTCTTTTTCTACTGATATCATCCCTATTTAAAACCGCGTGTGTATTTACCTAATTGTATTTACCTAATTGTAACATACGGGAAAAGAGCTATGCTCGTGTTGTCCCGTCTCCATATCTATTAATGTCCAGCTTTTTCTTAAAATCATGAATATTCCTTGCGTTGACCACTTCCACGTCTAAACTATTCCATGCTTCCACCCTTCTATGAGGGAAGCTATATTTTTTCACATCTCTCCTATAAGTGGCCATTTTAGTTTTTTCCCATGCCCTCTCGACATTCTTCCATTCCACATACACAGATCTTCCCTATCCATTTTTCCATGCCAATCATCACTCTGTATATTGCTATCAGGTCTCCCTTTCTTCTGTTTTCCAGGGTTGGAAGTTGCATTCTTTTCAGTCTGTCTTCATAAGTCAAATCTCTTAAGTCAGGCACCATTTTGTTGCAGCCCTCTGTACTTTCTCTAGTTTCCTTATGTGTTTCTTTAAGTTCGAGCCCACTGTATTGTTGCATATTCAAGCCTCGGTCTTATCATTGCAGTAATTATTTTCTTCATCATTTCTTCATCTAGATATACGAACGCCACTCTTATGTTCCTCAATAAGTTCAATACTTCTCCAATTATTTTGTTTATATGTCTCTCTGGCGATAGGTCATTGGTAATTGTCACCCCAAGGTCTTTTTCTTCATGACTGGTTTTATGTCTTCATTTCCTATCTTGTACATACTCCTGATTCTTCTTTCACTCTTGCCAAACTCTATTTTCTTGCATTTTGTCGTGTTGAACTCCATTTGCCATGTACAGCTCCATTTCCATATTCTGTCCAAGTCTTCCTGGAGTAGTTCGCAATCTTTGTCACATCTCACTTTTCTTAACAATTTTGCATCGCCTGCAAATAGGCTCACATAACTGGACACCCCATCCACCATGTCATTTATGTAGACTGCGAACATTACTGGTGCCAACACTGATCCCTGTGGAACTCCACTCTCCACCAATCCCCATTCTGATGGTCTGTCCTTAATTATTGTTCTCATTTCTCTTCCTACCAAAAAGTCTTCCATCCATTTTAGTAAACTGCCATGCACTCCTCCTACCATTTCAAGTTTCCAGATCAGTCTCTGGTGTGGTACCTTATCAAAGGCCTTTTTTAAATCCAGATATATTCCATCAGCCCAACCATCTCTTTCCTGTATTACATCTATCACCCTCGAATAGTAACATATCAGGTTTGTCGTGCATGAACGCCTTTTCTAAAACCAAATTGACACTCACAAAGTATGTCATTTTTCTCCAAGAAGTCTGTCCATCTATTCTTCACCACCCTCTCACACATCTTAGCTACCACACTTGTAAGTGACACTGGTCTATAGTTCAATGGGTCTCTCTGTTACCTGATTTATAGATTGGGACAATGTTAGCTCTTTTCCAGTCTTGGGGCACTACACCTTCCCTTAATGAGGCATCAATTACTTCACAAACTTTTTCTGCCAATTGCTCCCTGCATTCTCTTAAAATCCATCCTGATACCCCATCAGGTCCCACAGCTTTTCTCACTTCTAAACTCCCCATCATGTTCTTGATCTCCTCCACAGTTACTTGAAACTCCTTCATAATCCCTTTCTGTTCCATTACCAGTGGTTTGTCAAAAGCAGTCTCCTTTGTGAATACCTTCCGAAAGCATCCATTCATAGCCTCTGCCATTTCCTGGGATCTTCACTGCATACTCCATTTACTTCTAAACTTTCAATACTTTCTATTTTTGATGTTGTTGTTCACATGTCTGTAAAAAGCCTTGGTTGGTCTTTACATTTATCAATTATATCCTTTTCTTGTTTCTTTCTTTCTTCTCTTCTAATCAACACATATTCATTTCTTGCTCTTTTGTAACTTTCCCACTGCTTAATCCGTCTTTTCCTTCTCCACCTCTTCCATGCATCCTCTTTTCTTGTTCTAGCCTTTTCACATCTATCGTTAAACCAGTCCTGCTTTCCAACTTCTATGTTGTCTTATTGGTACAAATTTTTCTCACCTTCTTTGTATATTTTTATAAATTCCTTCCACTTTTCATTTGCTCCTTAGCACTCTTGAATTTCATCCAATTTGTCTCTTGAAAGAATTTCTTTAGGTTTCCAAAATCTGTCTTGGCATAATTCCATCTTCCCACTTTATATTCTTCATTTCTTCTAGATTTCTCTTCGTCTATCACCTTGAACTCCAAAACTGCATGATCACTCTTGCTAAAGGGCACTCCACCCTCATCTCCTCAATGACCATTGGCTCTGTACTAAAGACCAAGTCCAGTCTTGACGATGCTCCCTCTCCTCCAAACCTAGTATCTTCTTTGACCCACTGAGTTAACACATTTTCCATTGCCAGTGTCAATAGTGTATTTCCCATGTTGTCTCTGATCCTTCCATTGACCAGTCCTCCCAACACACCTCTTTACAATTAAAATCTCCCATCATTATAGTTCGTTCACAGCCACCCAACATTTCTTCCAGACATGTTCCTGTATCACTTATCATTTCTTCATATTCCTGTACTGACCATGCATTTGTCTTAGGTGGTACGTACACCACTATGTAGTGCCTCTTTTTTCCTTCATTAGTTTCTGCTCTGATCTTTAGCACTTCTGCCTTTCCCATACCTTTTTTCACTTGATCCACCTTTATATCTTTTTTAACCAGCAACATCACTCCTCCTCCCATCTTACCTACTCTATTTCTTTTCCAAACGTTATATTTCCTTCTCCAACCTTCATCAGGTCTTCTCCTCTCTCAGTTTTGTTTCAGTAAGACCCACAATATCTGGGTTCTTGTCCTCAAGTAATCGTTGAGTTCTAAAATCCCCGATATCACTCCATTTATGTTGGAATACATTACATTTCGCTCATATGTAAGTTTCTTTAGTCCTTTCTTGCTGTACTTTTCTGGGTTATGAACCACTTCCTCAGTCTCATATCCAAGATTCTCCAGAAAACTCTTTCTTCTCCTCTTCTGTCCTCTCTTCATTTTTTTTCAAAGCCTCCTTTCTCAACTCATTTAACATTTCTCTTCCTTTTCACCGAGATCTCTTCTCAACCAAATCTTCCTTGTTGTTTCCTGCTGGGCTAGCCTCCATGACTTCTCCACCAATTCATCTACATCCTTTTGTGACTTAAGTTTGATTCTTATTGGCCTCATACCTTCTCTTGTGAACTTTCCAATTCTATGGAAGTCCTCTATTTCTTGTACTAGGTCTTTTCCCTCCCTGTGTGTGTGTGTGTGTGTGTGTGTGTGTGTGTGTGTGTGTGTGTGTGTGTGTGTGTGTGTGTGTGTGTGTGTAAGAAAATAATTAATAATTAAATTTCAGTTATGGCTGGCAGTAGTATCCTTACCAACCATTCACTGGAGTGGGTGCAAGAGAAAGGCTGGTGCTCTCCTGTTACTGTGGACACACTCACAGCTTTGGGCTACAAACAACTTACAACAATTCAGCTGCTTGCCCTCCCACAACTTTTGACCAAAGCCAACACCTATATTCATGCTCGCACTGGCTCCGGAAAGACACTTTCCTTCTTAATACCTGCTTTGGAACGATTGAAAGCTATGGGATTCAAAAATAATCATGGTATGTCAGTATTTATGCAGTATTACTATGAAAAACATTAATCAGTGTAACATGCATTAGACACATAAATAGAGATTGACCCATGGAGAATTTTGCCATTTATTCTGATAAACTAGTAAATTTGGCTACTGTGTAAAAGTTCATTAGTCCACAAATGGAAGTTCACTGTTAGCACAATTCAGGGTACTTCTTATGACAGAAGAAGGCAACTTCAAAGGTAAAGGTTAGGATAAAAGATTGAATGTGTGAAAAAGGTGTTAGTATATGCAAACTTTTTACTCGAATAAGCAAGAAAAAAAAATTTGAATAGAAAGAGATGGAGGCTCTCAATGGACAATATTTCCACAGGTACCAAGGCATCAGAAAAATAGATAATGATTGAAAGTACAATATATATTTGAGAACACATCATGTTAGAGTTATATTAATTGTGGATGAAATTAAGTGCATATTATAGAAACAAAGACTGTTGAGCAAGAAACAAATATTTCAATCATAGGATGTCACCTCTTTCTTGATCTGTCATTGTCTATGCTTATTACAAAGAACTCCACTGAGAGTGTGTGTGTGTGTGTGTGTGTGTGTGTGTGTGTGTGTGTGTGTGAGAGAGAGAGAGAGAGAGAGAGAGAGAGAGAGAGAGAGAGAGAGAGAGAGAGAGAGAGAGAAAATGTATAATTTCATATATGAACACTAATATTAATAGACAATTTTTCTTTGAATTAGGAGTTGGAGCACTAATAATATCTCCTACAAGGGAGTTGGCTCTACAGATTGCTGCTGTTCTTAACCCACTGGCTGAAGCATTTGGCTTCTCAAGCATTACAGTTACTGGAGGCACCAAGGCTAAGAACATATGCATCAAGAAGGGTAATGTTGAAACTAGAATAATTATGAAAATATAATGCAATAAACCCTGCTTAAGTCATACCCAAATAGGTTATATATTGGATAAGTTGTACACTTTCAGATTTTTCTTTTATGTTCTATCTCGAGTGCACCAATAGGCATTTTTACCCTTTGAATAATTTTAATCCAGTTGACTTATATACTGGCTAAAATATCCCTAATAGCTCTTACATTGTCCCAGTCATTTGAAGAGTTGTCTGAACCATGTGAGATGCAAAGTGGGCGTGTATGCCACAGCACTGCTGGAGCCATGATGACTTAGCAGGCTTACTCTGTAGCCCTTATTGTTGCCTTTAATTCTACCATGGCTTCTAAGAGCAATACTGTGTCTTCTACGTCAGTTAGGAAGTTAAGGATGCTGTCGGTGGTAAACAAAATGGCTGTTTTACAGGATTGTGAGAGAAGCGTGAGCTGTGTGTGTGTGTGTGTGTGTGTGTGTGTGTGTGTGTGTGTGTGTGTGTGTGTGTGTGTGTGTATGCCACATAGGTATGTGTGTGTGTGAGTGTCATGTATGTAGTACCTGTTTACCTAATGTGTTACACAGACCATTTCAACTATTGATAATGTATGTGTGAAATGTAAAAAAAAAATCCTTTGAGTAATTCAAATTGTCAGATAACTTTGATTGGCCCTCCCCCTATTGGTATGACTTATGCGGTGGTTATACGTGTATATATATATATATATATATATATATATATATATATATATATATATATATATATATATATATATATATATATATATATATATATATATTCATGCACACACAGTCAACTTTTGATTGATTAATGTGAGGGTTATGTTCCTGGAGACATTGTGTTATTCAAACATAATAATTTTCCCGTAGAAAACAGTGGTAAAAGGGGGGTTTATGTTCCTGGCCACTGGGAAAATCTTCCTATTTTGGGGATTTTGTTACTAAAACTTAAGAAAAAAAAAGGAGACTACTAATGCATCACCAAGTCAAATCTGTCATGGAACACTGAAAACAAAGCAAGAGATGAGGAGGTGCCTCACTTGTCTGCTGCTGATCAAGCTTCAAAGTTCCAGCATTGCCTTTGCAATGGTGCTGGATAGAATAATTTCTTCCCTCATTCACTACAAATTATTCTTTCACCAAAATGTGTGTGTGTGTGTGTGTGTGTGTGTGTGTGTGTGTGTGTGTGTGTGTGTGTGTGTGTGTGTGTGTGTATATATATATATATATATATATATATATATATATATATATATATATATATATATATATATATATATATATATATATATATATATATATATATATATTATGTTGATTACTACAATAATAATTTTATTGAAATAGACAACAAATGTTTTGTAGCTTTTTTTATTGATTCCACATAGAAGTGACCATGAGAGAACATTTTGATGAACAGAAATCAATCTTTTTGATGAATGCAGATAAAGATTGTCATTTAAAATGTTGTATATTTATTAAGCTTAACCCACAGAAAAGCAATCCAAGAGCTAGATAAAAATGTCAGTAATATCTTGAAAATATCAAAGGCAGAATGATTTGTAAAACATACAATATAAGAATTGACTGGCAGTGGTGGCAGTGATAGTTAGATTCTGAGATGGTCAGCTGCTATAAGAATTGAGATCCTGAAACCAACTCATCCACTATAGAAACTTGTCAGTAACATTGTGCTGTTTTTGTTTTGAGGAGCAATGCTTGATACCTTGTTGCAGGGTACATGTTTGTTATTGGAACTCCTGGCAGATTGGCTGAAACTTTGATGGAAGAAAATATCCCTCATTTAAAAGTATGCAACTTGAAAATGTTAATCTTGGATGAAGCTGATCGACTCTTAGATGATGGTTCACATACCCAGCAGCTAAGAAGAATAATCTCTGTTCTACCTACAGGTATTGTAAAATTTTATTATTATGTGGTGTAGAAAAAATAGTGAAAATCTTTGGATAAGGATTACAATAGGAAATTAATTGATGATTGTCATAGCTTATAGGCAATGGAACAAAGCATATGAGAAGGAGAATAACTTTCATGATTTTTGCATTTAAAGGTATGAGATAGGTCTAGATCAGTGTTGCCAGATGGCGATAATTATCGCAAAATGCGATAATTTGGGCTTCCGTGCGATAGGCGATAGCATGCATGCGATAATGCGATAATTTTCGAAAATTCGTGACATATTGATAAAAATAAGAATTTCTACCTTTCCTATATTAAGGGATTTTTCTTCCGTAAAATTTTCTCTTTCCTAAAATTGGTATTGAGCCAATGGGTATGAAATGGGAGGCTGTGACGCGCCGTGTATGTGTACGCTACGCGTCTAGTACACGTGAGCCTCAGTACGGTCTCTGTCTCACTCCCTTCAGCAGGCAGTTGATTTCCATCCGCGCAGAGGACATACAAGCATTCCCGAACCGCACACACTCTGCAGTCTTATCATGGCTGATAAGTATTCCAGTGGGACTAGCGAGGAAGATAGTGCCAGGGGTGGTGGTGTAATTAGAAAGAAACCTAAACGGGAGCGTAAATATAGGAGAGAATGGGAGAAGAAATTCCCATGGTTAAAGCCCTCTATAAAGAATCCGTATAAAGCAGTGTGTCATAAGTGCAATGTTGAACTTACAGCTGAGATAACCCCAATTAAGTTACATGAAAAAAGTGCTAAGCATATACAAAACTGTGCTGCTCCTTCTACATCAAGGACAATAGCCGAGGCATTTGCTAGTGCTAAAGGACAGACGAGTAAAAGTGATGCTGTAAAGGCAGCTGAAATCAAAGTAACAGCATGGATGATGGAACATAATATAAGTTTCCTTGCAGCAGATCATCTGTGTGATGTTCTTAAGGATTGTTTTCCTGATTCAGAAATTGCCAGAAACCTGAAAATGAAAAGAACCAAGTGTCAGAGTGTATGCAAAAATATTCTTGCCAAATGTCACAAAGAGGAATTAGGCGAAAAACTGAGGCATAACAAATTCAGTATTCTAGTAGACGAATCTACAGATATTTCTACTTCCCAGAATGTGTGCATAGTGGTACGGCTTGCTGAGGAAGCGGCAGTAGTAAGCAAGTTCTGGGATTTAGTGCCAATATTCAGCAATGATGATCCTGAAGGAGCCAATGAGGGAGCAACAAGTAACAGAATATTCTCCTCCATCATGAAATCACTTAAGAATTATGAAGTGCCTGTGTCTAATATAATTGGCTTTGGGTCGGATGGGTGCAGTACTATGATGGGTAAAAATAATTCTGTGAGCAGAATGTTCAAAGATTTGTGTCCTGGTATTTACATTATGAAGTGTATTTGCCATTCGGCCCACTTATGTGCCTCAGAAGCTTGCAAAGAATTACCACAGGAAGTAGAACAATTAGCACATGATGTTCATAATTCACTGAAACACTCCTCAAAAAGACTGGCTCAGTTCAGTGAATTTCAAGAGTTTTCAGGTGCTGTGAAACATAAGATTTTGTCACCATCCCGGACACGTTGGCTGTCCCACACAGCTGTTGTCAAAAGAATTCTAGAACAGTGGGGCCTCTCCAGCTGTACTTCACAGACTTAAATTTGCAGCAGTGCAAGGAGACGAACACAGCTGTGAAAAATGCATGTGAAAACCTCCATAATCCATTTATAAAACTGTATTACTGCTTTCTGGATTCTGTATTACCCAAGTTCACTCAGCTAAACCTTCTGTTTCAGAGTGAGAGAGTAGTTATAACTGACTTACACGGTCAGGTGTGTGATTTATACAAGCAAATACTACTGATGTATTTGAAGCGTGATTATGTTATGAAGACACCTCTCCATACTGTTGACCCTAGAAATGAACGTGAGTTTCTTATGCTGGAACAGATTTACTTAGGAGCATCTACAATAAGGAAGTTATCAGAAAATCCAGCTTTGGAGAAGTGCAAAGAGGAAATTACTAGATTCCGTGGGAAGTGTAGAGCCTTCTTAGCGACAGCTGCGGTGCAGATAAAAAAAAGGTTTGACTTTTGTGATCCAGTACTCTCAGAGTTACACGTACTGGAACCAGCATCTGCTCTAGGTACTTGTGGATCTCGTGTGCCTAGTCTAGTACCGCTTGCAGTAAAACTCCCTCGGATTATAGACCAAGACGATTCAACTCTTCAACAACTGGACGATGAGTGGAGGAAACTGGGAATGGAAGATCTTCCAGAAAACATAAGAAACATGAGCACGCAAGCAGAAAAATAAAAGATAAGCATCCTGATAAGTTTTGGTGCACTTTAAAGACTTTAAAAGATGATGACGGAGCACCAAAATATAAATGTGTATCTGATTTTGCCCTCGGTTGTCTCTCACTACCTCATGCTAATGCTGACTGCGAGCGCTGCTTCTCAGATATTAATCGTGTGAAGACAAAAGACAGAAACAAACTTCATGTCGAAACAGTGAGGGATATTATTCTTGCGAAGCAGAGTGTCGTCAGCTCAGGAAGCAACTGCACCACTTTCAAGCCGTCAAGAATCATGGTCAGGAATATGACCTCAGCTATCTTATATCCTGCCGGAGAGGATAGATCTAATGAATCTCCTGATCCGGGTATCTTCATGGAGGAACTACAGGATGACTAGTAATTTGGTAAGTACTAAAATGTGTCTACTTCTCTACTGTATATCCCGGTATAGGCCTACAATATTTCTCCATGTAGAAAATTCTTAATTATTTCCTGTATATCATATCTCATATTTGAGGGGGGATTTTTTGTGTGTGTCTGCCAAATGTAATTTTAACAGTTGTACATACAACAAAGCTTAACAGGTGCGAACTCAGTCATATGATTGCCTGTATTAACATCTTAGGTAAAGTCTGTTAACCCTCTCTTATTCTGTTATATGTGATAATGTTGTCATAATAATTTATGTATTTGAAATATAATACCCTTATTTAAGTGGGTGCGATAATTCTTGTTAAAATGCGATAATTTCAACGTGCCATGTGCGATAATTTGGGTTTGAGAATCTGGCAACGCTGGTCTAGATATAAAATATCCAGTGTGTTTGGAAGCTGGGGATAGTTGCATATATGCAAGAGAAGTCTTAACAGTAAGAGATACATTACTTGAAAGAGAGCATTTCATAAGTACACAATGAATTAATGAAAGTCCATGTTAAGTTATTTCAAAGTATTTGTGGCCAATTGGCATAAAAAATAAAGCTATATGATAGTGGATAAAAGCAGCATACTTTTCAGCAAAGTTGTATGGCAATGATGGAATAATGGAGGAAGAGAAAGTTAGGATGAAAGAGTAAAGGATAAGAATGAAAACAATTAGAGAGGGATCTGTTAATGTTAACAAATTATAAAAGCTGCAAAATCAAGTTACAGAGTTTGTTTTCAGTGTGTGACAGAAGGAAGCTGTAGACAAAAGTTACATAGAGAACAGTGGTGAAATACAGAAAGATCAGAGATATAGATGTTGATAGAGCTACACAGACAAGCATCTAGGAAGGTGAAAGGCATGTATAGGACTGTAAGGTGGAATAATCAGGATATAGGGAGCAATGTGCTACTATGATCAAAGACTAAGAGTGTGGGCAAGTTTTTTTTTTCACTCCTCCACTCATCAATGTGTAATCTTCTTTAGTAAAGAATGAATATTAGTAAAACATTTAACTGTTCCTAATAATTCAATAATTTTGCCAAAGACCAACATAAAATAACGAACCTTACTTCAGTTACTTTCTTACTGCCAGCCAAAAGCTTGGGTAATCCCGTCAATCGTACTTGCGAGTAAAACGCGCTCAAAGTTAAACACTGAAAACGCGCATGAAATCAGTCAGAATATATAAGTACTATACATCAAATGAAAGATCTCGGGTAGTTCTATTTAGTTATGGTGGTTTTCAATAGTAAATCCGAAAATATCGGGTTCATGTCCGTATTTTTTTTTTAGCCTATTTCCGTACCGGTAAATTCTTTTTAGGTGAAATAGTTTCTAAGGTGCTAGTTAGGAGTGTGTGAAGATTTCATGATGACAGCTGCAAAACTCGATTTTATATGAATTTTTTTCGAGCGAAAAATAAATAATTTATTATTAGCGCAACTTTCATTCTCCTTCCAAGTATGTTTCATTTTTTATTATTGTTCGTAAGGGTTGACTGAAGGTAAAAGTATGTATTTATGCATTGTCTTTACCTAAAATACAATAATGAAAGTTTCTATTAATTTTTAATTATTGTTAAGAAATATTTTTTTCTTATCAATTTGATTTTTATGACAAAAATAAATGATGGTTGGCTCTCATCCTTTACACTGGCTTGAGACACTTAAGTTCATTATCAGGATCAAGGTTTCTATGATCCCAACAATGCCCTTAGCGGAATTTCCAACCAAATAAATCCCCCTTCAACCCACCAAGTAGGGTTGACTGAAAGCGCATGATCTTCTCTGCAGGCACGTCCTTCTCGGCACACCACTCCTTGAAGAGGTCGTAGCAGCGTTTGTGAGAGTAGCCAGGAAGAAGGTAGACGTGATATTGGCTCTTCGCACGTGAGTAGTGAGAGGTACACTTGGGCAGGGACATGATGTGGTCGTGGACAAGCTGCATCACATCGTCAGGAGTCTTGTTGTGCGGTGGTGCTTTCTTCCCACGACGATCAACAGGGGCCACACCAGTCCCTCCCATCCTCTTCAACACGTAGGACACACGCCTCTCACTGATGCTGTGTATGCTGAGGAATGCTTTCTTGCACACCACGGTCCTCATGTTGTCCACATATACAGCATATTCGAACGTCGCCTTCCTCCTGCTGTTGGGTCCCACACGTGGATCGCTGACCTCCCTTGAGATCACCGCCTTGGACAGGTAAGCAGACTGGGCGTTGCTGTCTGCCATCTTCCAATATCCACTGAAGATCTCCTGCACAGTGCGGTCTCCAAGCATGGTAAAGCAGGCCTTAGGACACTCACATGGCTCCCCAACCTTACGAGCAGCCACAACCTTCTTCGTTGCCAATCTCACGTACTCCAAACCACTGTCTCTCCTCTTTTTGGCAACAACTTTCTCCCACTGAGACTTATCAGCCTTCCTTTTCTTCTGAGGGCCTTCATCAGGCTGATGAGGCGCTTCCAAGGCTGGGGAAGTTGAAGGGGCGCTGGTAGAAGCCATAAGTTCAGGAAAAGAGGAGCGTAGGTCTTGCCGTGGCGAGTTAAAGGGCAACGGCCGCGACGCACGTGGCGAGGCGTGGGTGTGACGTCATGCGCTTACGCGCTGCTGATTGGCTGGCTGCCAGCAGCTGTGAGTGTGGGGATATGGCAAAACCGCTCGGGATACAACATGTTAGTCTCGACTTTCCCTGTCATAATTTGCGCGACTTTGCACCTTGTTTTAGGTGCCCAAATGGTCGAGTTTGGCTTGGCCGACCTTAGCATACGACTTTTACACCCTTCCCCTACACCGAGCAACCGTTAACTCAGAATCTCAAATTTCCTGGGTTACGACAATATGGCACGGGGTGCCTCAATTGTAGAACATAATTTTATTGTTGCTTATAGTTTTTATGTTTCTCTAACAGAACAGGTTCAGAAGGTTCTTGTGAGTGCAACAGTAAACTCAAAGTGTCAAGAATTGTCAAAGGAGATCTTCATGACAGACTTTTCACTCATCACAGCTGAAAAGTATGGTGCCTTCACTACATCACAAGTAAAACAAAGTAAGGAAATATAATGCATATACTTACTTGCATGTGGCCTTGTAGTGTTATGGTTAGAATGCTTGATTCTCTCCTGTGAGTTGTATGGTGTGAATCCTTAGCCATAAGTTGATTTGGGATTGCTTGTTTATATGCTATGTGACTTGTATATCTGGCTAAAGTTGCTCAAAATACTAGCAATTTTAAGTGTAGAGAAAAGCCAACCACCTTGTTTCCTCAGTAGGTATGTGCAGAGTTTGTGAGTAAGTATTTAAGTATTTGTGTCCAAGTGTTGAGAGCAAATTATCATAATGTTAAGAAGCAGATTACATAGGTTAGCCTTAATAAATCATAAAGTTAAAGGGACTTATTTGTATTTTTTCAAAAGAACTAATTATTATGTATTTCTTGGTTCACCTATTGATAATATATTTTCCACTTCAAAATATTTAGCATGTGTGATTCTTGTTCTTTCTGTACACATAGCTAAATCATTAAACCTGCCAGTTATCATATGTATTAATGGGGTTAGTGCCAAATGTGCTTCTTGATATCTCACATGTTTGGCTATTTCCCACAGTCATTTTTACCTCTTCCCCCACCATTTTCCAGTACACACTAGCCATTTCATGCTATCATTATCAGTTGAATTTGTTTTACCACAAAGGATGGAAAAATATATTTCCTATATCAGCTTTCTTTTGACTAAGTTGATAATTTTCTGAACTTGCTAATGGTAAGTCTTCCAGGTAACAAACTTACCTTCTTAGTTACATGTAAAAATAAAAATCATAATTTTCAGAATAAAAAGAATAGTGTTAGAAAGACATAAGCATTCCATTGATTATGGGTGTTCTATTTTTTCAGAGTATCTCTCTGTGCCAGCAAGAGAAAGAATATCTATGCTGATAACAGTACTACAAACATTGCAAAAGAAGAAAAATATTGTATTTTTCAATTCCTGTCACTCTGTGAAGTTCCACTATAAAGTTTTACAAGAATTCAAGCTTCCTGTATTCTATTGCATGGTAAGATTTTTGCCAGAACATGTTCAGCATACTGTAACCCCTGCTTAAGTATACAGCTAGAATTTATAGTATTTTTAATAGGGAAATCTGCATCTAGAATATTAAAAACACCATTGAAGTTTGCATTGTTATGTACTTCACTGTCTACCATACTTCAGTGTTGGTACAGATTCAAATCCTTCTGAGTATTTTGGCATTTACCCTAACTTTACATTACCTTGATATTCAGTTCAAAGATTCTCGATATGGACACTCAAAATCAGTGACTTCTCTTTTATTGTTTTCACTTTTCATTTTTATTTTTGTTTACATTTAATTTATTTTTACTTGCACTGTCAAACACATGTACCTAATTTTGTAGGCTATTCATTGTTGGCAGTCTGAACTATATTTTCTGAAAATGTAACTATTCAGTCCCCATAAACCTTGATTTTATTTCTATCATTCTATATCCTATAGCTATGACCTGGGAATATTCCATCATACAAATAATTAGATTCTTGCAAAGAAGCTGATTAGGTGTTATATTCTCCTTGAGACTGGCACCTCAGTGTTGGAAATGAACACAGATTTACTGAAGATTGTGAATGCCATGGCATTTACTTCTGTTTCCTTTGTTATCATCATGACATGAAAGTATAATGTAAAGCAGTTCTCGAAACTTTAACAGAGGCTGCTGTACGGGAAGTCTCCACTTGTTCTTCATACTATGCTGATGATCCTTCTGTACACCAGTATTTTTCTCATTCCTTTAAATTTTAGGGTCAAGAAAAACAAGCTCGACGCAGCAACATGTACTCAAAATTTTTGGAGATGAAGCAAGGAACACTCCTCACAACAGGCCTGGCAGAGCGTGGTTGGGACATTCCTTCTGTACACTGGATAATTCAGTATGATCCACCTCACAAGCCAGAGGTATTTCACCATTTTTAGACAGTTTTCCTCTTTTCAGAAAAAAAATCAACCTGGTATATTATATATATATATATATATATATATATATGAAATATATTATTCTGTTTAGTGCAGGTGAGGTTAAAAGTAAGAGCAACCTCAGCATCGTTTAGTTTTTGGTTATTTTTTTTTAATTTGTCTAATTAGTTCTCTCTTTGCAAGTGGTATTGGTCTGAGGAGCTGTCCGAAAGTGGACTTTGGGACATTTCAACCTGTCTCTAAGTTCATATTCAGGCAGTTTGAGGTGCGGGGTGTCTGGCGTGGCTTATAAGGGGTGTTGGTGGCTGGAGTCCGCATAGGCTTATTCAGTGCCTTGTCTTATTGGTTGATGAGGCATACTGGCTGTATTTATTGATCTCATAACCTGTAGGAAGAATTTGAAGACCTCTAGTTTGGCAATTGATGGTAGGCTTGTTCTCTGCTTTGTATATGACTTCTAGAAGTATCAGTCTACATTCATCTCTTTCTTTATCAAGCACAGTCGTGCTTTCTATGAGATTTTTTTGGGTGGGCACCATTTGGTGGTGTTCGTTGCAGTGGTTGTGTATGGCTCCATTTTTGAGGTGGCATGTTAGTCATCTAGATCAGTGGTTCTCAATCTTTTTGGGCTGCGACCCCTTACAAATTACTCCGACAGAGTGGCAACCCACTCCCCCAACAACAACGAATTTCTGTCAAGCCCTTTGAGGCATTTCGTTGTCTCCGTGTATCTGCTTGCCTTTCTATGTATGTATGTATATGTATGCATGTATGTATATGTATGTACTTAAACACGTATGTATGTCTCTCTCTCTCTCTCTCTCTCTCTCTCTCTCTCTCTCTCTCTCTCTCTCTCTCTCTCATCTTTAAAGGCTGAACAACTTACCATTACTAATGGGAAGGATGGGCTTGCTTCTCTCGCGATCCCCATAAATTATTTCGCGACCCCCCTGGGGGTATATGAAGGCTTTCCAGTGGGACTATCACGGAAAGTGCTAGTGACTACAGATTTTATGTGAAAAGAAATAAAATGTGGGGAATGATTTAGAAATTATATATATATATATATATATATATATATATATATATATATATATATATATATATATATATATATATATATATATATACACACACACACACACACACACACACACACACACACACACACACACACACACACACACACACACACAC
This sequence comes from Portunus trituberculatus, assembly GCF_017591435.1. Classification (NCBI taxonomy): domain Eukaryota; kingdom Metazoa; phylum Arthropoda; class Malacostraca; order Decapoda; family Portunidae; genus Portunus; species Portunus trituberculatus. Next base: position 30,365,875 of record NC_059271.1, on the reverse strand, counting down.
ACACACACACACACACACACTCAATCCTCCGCTATTGCACTTAATTGGTGCATCTATCACTGTATGCACGATACCTGAAATCACAATAGCCAAAGTGAAGAAAGTGGTAGTAATTCAAATTGACACTAGGACCTCCAAGCTGTCATTTTTTTGTCACTTTTTGTCCATATATTAGTGTAAAAATGAAGAAATAATATGGTATAATAAAAACGTAATCAAGAATTATAACAACAACATACATTTTAAAGTATTTAATTTAGCATATTTGACGGAATATAGAATATACGGTGTATAAGATGCACACCTATTTCAGTAAGTCATATTCAGGAAAAAAAAGTTTATAGTGTATTTAAGCATATACTGTTGAAAGCAATCTAGCAGCACAATACACAAGCAAAAAACATTGATCTTTCCATGTGTTCCTCAGTTGGTCTTCTTGCTATTGTCGGGCACTTATAACTTTTTCCATTGGTGGTGACCTAAAAGGCCTTGCTGTTGCTCTATTGCCATCCTTTATGGCATAATCTACCACTTGTAGTTTGTAGGAGATTGTGTAGGTTAATCTTTTTCCTCCTGAGGGTGTTGATGTTTTTTGTTATTATCATGGACTTGTTACTCCTCACCATAAAATAGCATTGAGTCAGGGTCCTGATCAGCTGATATTTTATAAACATGCGTCACGGCCTCACAGGTTAGATTGCTTTTATTTTTACAATAATTCATTTTTAAAGTGACAATACTGGTAATGATAATAATACCAGCAATAAATTATTGATGTATGCATTTGCAGTTGGTAAAAGTACTGGAAAATGTTGTATCTTATATTCCATCAAATGTGGTACCCATTGTGGATGATTAGGAGTTAAGGTGGTTTGATAGATCCAGGAAATATTTCTCAATAGAAGTATATGGAGAAACTCAATTATCATGTGATATCATAACCAGGGAATTATTGAATGATGGGTACACAGTAGCAGTAATTTCGTGCATGATATAAACATGTGCAGCTTTTTAAATATGTACAATAGTAGAGGGTAAGTATATATATATATACTTACCCTCTACTATTGTACATATTTAAAAAGCTGCACATGTTTATATTGTGCACGAAATTACTGCTACTGTGTACCCATCATTCAATAATTCCCTGGTTATGATATCACATGATAATATATATATATATATATGTGTGTGTGTGTGTGTGTGTGTGTGTGTGTGTGTGTGTGTGTGTGTGTGTGTGTGTGTGTGTGTGTGTGTGTGTAGTTTGTTAGTATATGCATTTTGTCCAAATAAATTTTTTTCTACAACAGCACAACTTTTCTAGGATTATATCCATCGTGTTGGTCGTACCAGTCGGGGTGAAGGACGTATGGGTCAGGCTCTCCTTTTCTTGCGGCCTGAAGAATGCAAGTTTCTTGATGTTCTGAGAGGCATGCATGTGAAAATTGATGAAATAGAATTCAGTGGAAAGCTAAATGATATTCAGGATAAAGTAAGTAGGCATGTTGTATTCTTGAAATATCAAAAACTAAGCTATTAATTCTTATTAAACTGCTCAGAAAGCAGTAGTACTAAATATTCTGAGGTAGCTGACCCATATTCACTGCTTAAAATCTCCAACATGTTTGGTTTTTTACTTAACGTGAAGATTTAATGAACTTTTAATTCACATTTTATTCTTCCAGCAGGCCATCTTCCATATAGACTTGAAAACTTAAAAAAAAAAAAAAAAAAAAAAGAAAAAGAACACATAAGAAATCTTTACTATCTTCTGGTTATTTATTTATTTATTTTTTTTCAGGTGCAATCACTCATTGCAGACAATGTGGAAATTCAGCAGATGGGAAAGCTTGCATACAAGAAATTTGTGAGAGCCTATCAGTGTCATAAGTTGAAGAAGGTATTCGATATTCAGAAAATAGATCTCAAAGAGGTGTGTAATTCTTTTGGATTCTCTGAGCCACCATTAGAGCTAGGGAATTTAACCTAGTTTAGTGCACTGAACACATATAGACCTATTGAGCTTTGCAGTTGATTGAAGTTTGGGAGACTTCATTCACATGAAGAGAAAGGATAAGATGAGATGAATGAGAACATTGAAAAAGAGTAGGGTAGTAGATTTTGAAGATGTAAAAGAACAACACTGTAAGATTGAGATAGAGCGATGTATGAAGAATAGCAAATAAACTGGCCATAAACAGACAAGGTGAATGTTTGAAATTATTATTATATTTTTATTGGAGTTCAGCTTCACAGCTTTGTGTCGACATGTAACAGGCATCATATATGGAGATATGAAAGTGAAAAATCTTTACGTGTTTTGGTTACAGAGCTAGATTTAGGAGTGGGCAAAGAGGGCAGCTGCCCATGGGAACTCCACAATCTGGAGGCTTCTACAAAAAAACAACAACTTTATAACAAAATAACAAAGGAATTGAGTTTTATTGAGTTTATTACAGAGGAATACTGGAAAAAAGCAGGGTATTAATTACAGTTACTGGGTATTTAATATTATCAATTCATGATCATCATGAAGGAGGGTCAATCAAAATAGGACCATTGGTCTCCACATGGAGGCTGCCCAGGGGCCTCCACATGTCTAAATCTGGCCCTGTTTGGTTAAGGGACACTGAAACAGCAGAGATCTATGTAAATGAAGAGAAAAGCTAAAGTGATAGTTCAAAGGCAACCACAGACATTCCCCTTTATGATTTCCTTGACTTAACAGATAACATACTAGGCTTTTATGTTTATGATGTGTCTTGTTAAGGGTTCGATATCCATTACAGAATCATGGTCAATTTATACCTCATTCAGATCAATTTCTTGATATTTTTATTTTGTAAAGCAGACTATGATATAATTCCTAATAAAGGATTCTCCATCTTTGTAAGAAGATTACTATGTAGTGGATTTTAAAATTGTTATTGATACAGTGCACTTTTTTAACTTGTTGGAAGAGGGTGGGAAACTGTGTCCAGTAAGAAGATTGTTTATGAAGGTTGGGTGCGATACAGTGTAGAAAAAAAAAATATATATATGATGCACATATTTAAAATATTCTTTAGCCAGGAACACCGAAAGAGTGAAATGTATACAGTTATATCACTTCACATCCTGATGGACTGTGACTGCTCTTTTATAAAATGCACTGTTCTTCCCCAGTAAGTAGGTACATGAAATTGTATGTTCAAAACACTCATGTCTTCACCTTAACTCTATGATAATATTCAGAAATCAAATAAAAATGTTGTTATTTAGTCCATTTAAGTTATATTATGGTATGTATTTTCAAGAAAAAGTTGTGAAAAAAAACTTGTTTTAATCAGTGATTTATTTCACTGAAAAATGCAGGAAAACAAAATCAGAAATGGAACACCACCAATCCTGCACCCAGCAGGACAAAGCTGGATTCCCACTGAAACCTGTAGACATTTCAAAAGGCTAGCTTTATAATGAATGATCACTTCATTAGTAAGCCATAAACTGAAATTAAATGTTTATATATATATATATATATATATATATATATATATATATATATATATATATATATATATATATATATATATATATATATATATTCAGTTTCAGTTTATGGCTTACTAAAGAAGTGATCATTCAGTATTATATAAAGCTAGTCTTTTGAAATGCCTACAAGTTTCAGTGGGAATCCTGGCGTGTCCTGCAGGGTACAGAAATGGTAGTTGTCATTTCTGATTTGGTTTTTCTGCATTTTTCACTGAAATAAATTAGTGATTAAACCGACGTTTTTTTTTTTTTTATTTATTTATTTATTTATTTATTTTTTTTTTAATACATAACATACAAAACTAAAATGGCCTAAACATTTTCATCTGATCTCTACTCATTATTATTGATGTGTTTAGGTAGGACAAATTTCCTTACCACCCTGATATATCAATGAACCATATCAACACCTGTTTCATGCGTATATTGGCAATGTCCTAATATACACGTCCCTCCTGCTTTCCTCATTTCCCAGCTCCCCTTTTGCAGCTATCACGCAGCTAATTTGACGTCACATATATGAAGACATGCTATTGGTCAAGGAGAAGGGAGAGAAAAAGAAATAATATAGATAATACATGGAAGGAATGAGATTAAAAAAGGAGATAGAAAATGGATAATAAGTGGAGGAAATGGAAATGAAACAGGAGATAGAAAAAAATGAATGATAAATAGAGAACATAAGAATAAAATGAGATAAAAAAAAATGGATGACAAATAGAGAAATAATAGGAAATGGGAATGAAAATGATAATGAATAATGGAATAGAAGGAAATGACAAAACTAGAATAAAAAAAAAAAAAAAAAACTAATAGGGGAAGAGGATAAGGAATAAGGGAAAAGGAGGAAATTGGAATGACAATATGGTAACGAATAATGGAATAGGAGGAAATTGTAATAAAACGGCAGAAATAGATTAAATATATAACGAATAGGAGAAAGAATACTAGTCTAATTTTTCTTTTTTTCTGCTTGTGTCTTTTTGTCCTTTACAGGAGCTGCCGATCCAAAGGCTTGACTCCGGAGCGATCCCGAGTCACCGAGAAAAAGAGATAGTATAGATAATACATGGAAGGAATGAGATAAGCCGATCCAAAGGCCCGGCTCAAGAGTGATCCCGAGTCGCCTGTACTATTAAGATCAAGATTAAGACGTGCGCCGTTAAAAAGAACTATCTTTCGCAACGTAACGAAGAGCAAAACAACGTGTCCACAATGATAATACCGGCACTGTCAGACGTATTATGTCAACCAGGGATGATGGTAGGGGTTGGGCTGGGCATGTGCATAGGATTTTTCGCTCGTGGTTCTTTTTTGAGTGACAACGGAAACCCAGAGGACATGATGGACAGCGGGGGTGGAGGCGCAGATGACTCGGAGGACGAAGGGTGGGACGAGGTGAGTCTACTTGGAAGTGCAGGGATTACTTTATATTGTTTTATTACTAGGGTCAGTTTGGTTATCATAAGAATATATGTGGATAAGGAGTGGTGGACCCAGGTGTGGGAGCCCAGGGGTTTGGACGCTTCCATTAGCATGTTTATTCTTTATTAAAAAATTCAGACCCTATTCTTGCAAATAATGGTGCTCTACAGGGCTTCTTAACTGTATCAGACTGATTAATTATCCTCAGTTACTGGGTATATTTGTAATTCAATTTGGAGATGGAAATGAAAAATGTAAATTATCACAATTTTAGTCATTGTGTAAACAAGAGTCACCTCTGTCATAATTTTAGAGATTTACTGCATTTTAATGCATTTCTGTAGGGAAAATTCTTTTGAGATATGAACAATTTGAAATACGAGCTCTGTCACGGAATGAATTAAACTCGAGTTACTTTTGTATGAGGCACAGTATGTTAGAGGGGGATAACCCTCAAATCTAGAGGATTTGAGTAATAGGCCAGAACTCGTTGTTAAAGGGTGCAATTATCATGTGAAAGGGTCAGGCAGAGGAAATATGACCATCCTCATCATTAAACTAAAGCCTAAAGTGACCTGATTTTATCCGTAGTGTTGATCAGATTAACTCTCCTGTACACAAGAAAGGGATATATATATATATATATATATATATATATATATATATATATATATATATATATATATATATATATATATATATATATATATATATATATATATATATATATATATATATATATATATATATATAAAATACGGGCAACCCCTGCTTAGCGAAGGGGTTACGTTTCTAAAAAAACCTTCGTTAAGTGAAACTTCGTTACGCGAACCGATTATAACAAGTTTAACCCCTGACTTGAACTTCCATTGAGAGTAAACAAAGCGAGAGTGCATCATAGTACAGTGAAAGGTTTAATGAAAGTAAAAATTATGAAGTTAAACATTTAGGCAGTTTAATTTAAGTCATTATAATGTACACTAATATGTACGTACGTAACTTTATAATGTTGATGATCTTAAATTTATGAAGGGAGGGAGAGTGAAATGGGAAATACATTAACCTGCAACCTGTGGAATGTAAACAAAGGGTGCATCATTGTATCACATCCAAAACTTGTGTACCACATTTCCACAAGGCTTTCCATTTTATCCATTGTAGAGTCACGAGTTCAGGTGGTTCTTTTAGCTTGCAAGGAAGATACGGTCTCATCAGCCTTCTTAATAGAGTCTGCTGACTTGAAAATAGTAGAGACAGTAAGTAGATGGAGTCAAGATGGTGGCGAGCAATGCTATTAGTTTTCTCGCCTCTCTCGTGTCTGTGAATAATATCCAGCTTCACTTCGAGAGTAAGAGACTTCCTTGTCTTCTTAGCAACACTAGGCGACATTGCAAGGCGTTTTGGTGGTAAGTTGAGCGAGGGAAGACGAACTGCTGCTGATGCTGTTATTGTTTTGAACACAGGGAGTGAGTGGTGCGCGTGTTGTCCACGAGAGATGCTGTTGTATTCAAAAGCCTGTTGGCTTGCGTGATACAACGGTGCTTTCAAACTTGGAAAAAATTACCTTGATAAAACTTCGTTAAAGAGAGTTTGGTGTTTGTTAAACGAGCAGATGGTAGTAAAATAAAACCTTCGTTGTAGCGAAATTTCATTGTGTGAACCTTCGTTAAGCAGGGCTTGCCTGTATATATATGATAAAAGTCTGTTAATGAGAACACCAATTATCCAATTTCCACAATAGTCCAAATTTTTTAAAGTGAGATGAGAAAATTAATTTATGGCTAAAATTAGGTCTCTGCAAATTCAAACCAGGGACCAGATGTACCCTACCGACAAGTAGATAGAAGCCACTACCAATGCTCCTGTACCTTACTAAGTCCAGAACAATAGATATTACAATGCAATAGTTAATTTCTATAAGCACTGTATGCTGTGCCACAGGACTTAAGGTGCGTATTTATGAGGAATTGCATTGTTGTTTATTGTGAGTGATGGGATGTACATTGGTGTTGATGATTATCACAGAAAGAGTGCTTGTTGATTTGTTAGAAGCTATGTTAAGTCTATTTGTGGTGTGAAAAGCTAGAACTTAATTAAGGAATGTTTGTAAGAGGCTGTCGCTACATTCAGATGTGTAAATACGTGTGTAATGTTATATGTGTAAGACGCTATGGTCAATTTTCAGTTTCACTGATATGTAGTGATCTGTAACCTAATTGTACATAGAAATATGTGTAAAAAAAAAAAAAAAAAAAAAAAAAAAGCCTATTACATGAAAGAAATCAGTGTAGGGAATTTTTGGCAACACTGCTCTTTTAATAACACAACAATGCTTGTGGCAGCTGCCACAGCCACCACCACCACTGTCAGAGGTGTAATTTATGTGTTTTCAGAGTTGTTTTTTTATGTGATTTTGTTGATTTTCGACCTCTCCTGCAATGCATGTCACTCAGTTTAGTGTTCCATCATCCTAAAATCCCAATTTCCCACAGGTCCCCAAAGATTGCTGGGGATGAGAGGTTGGCATAAGTTGAAAAGAATCCTAACTTGAAAACTATCCATTAGAGAAGGAAATGATGTAGAACATCAATCAGTTCCCTATTTGTCTCACTAGAGAAACATAAGCAGGATGAGAAAATATTTGGATGAACAAAGTAATATGGAGGTCCTAGCATGCTGACATTTTCAGGAATACATCCTGATAATATGACAAAATCGATAATCTGATACTCTCCTGGTCCTCTGCTCATTGAATTAATGGACTTTTACACAAATAAAAATTCATCCCAGATAGCATTGGCAATTTTTAATTATTTACAGCTCCTATTACTTTTTTTTTCAGGATGGATTTCTTGCTGAAGGATCTGGGGAGATGAAATTAGTTCTAGTGGTTCGCACTGACCTCAAAATGGGTAAAGGCAAAGCTGCAGCTCAGGTATGTAGACACTATATTGTAAGCCTCATGTAAAATATACTCATGTTTAGATATTTCTGTATTTAAATTTTGAAATTGAACTTGGATAAAACATATTTCTGGTAATACTTGTACAGACCATTTTCTTTCAGCCATCACACCCACTATCTCCATTCTTTCCAGTCTCTTCTTCAACTAGGACTAATCTCCCTCCTTTTCAAGTTTTCCTGACACTTGTTCATATAATTACCAAATAATTTTATATTTCTCGCCTTTACAGCTGCACTCATTCATATCCACACATGCTTTATATTATTTCTTCACACTGTCCTCATTATCTGACACACTTTCCCCTCATGTGCCTTTATGTATTTTCATGTTAGTGGACAATATGATTGCACATGTCTCTTTTCACTTTTTTTTCTTTTCTTCTCTACATCACACCACACACCACTCTCCTAATTCATGCAACACATTATTTTTCATTTTTTTTTTTTTATCTTCACAACACACCACTTTTCTCTAATTCATGCAACACTTTTTTTTTTTATTCCCTTTTGAATTATTGTGTTGCCCACCACTTGACAACATTTCATTTCTTGTATCTACAGTTGCCTCATTTTGTCACTGTATTATTTTCTTTCTCATCTCTATTATATAAATTTCCATAATGTTACTCGTACTAAGTGTGGAACATTAGATTATCTGTTGAAAAGCTGCTGCAGTTTCTTAATTGCAGCAGCTTTTCATTGACAATGGTTTAAATTAAGTACAAATAAAAAAAAAAAACATGCAATTTTAGAACACCATATTAGGAAATGAAAATAGAAAAGGGGAAACATGAATGGACAAATTATAGAAGTAGTGCATAAGTTTGATGTTATGCAGGCATGGAATTAGTAAAGGAAGACAAGAAGGAAAACATTGCAGAGAAGATAAGTGCAGGGATCTTTGGGGCATATGATAAGGGAGATAAAAATGGAATGAAGGATTTAGAGTGGAAGTGAGTTATTTATGATAGAATAGGATGTATGGTGCAAGAAGGGCAACGTTACTGTAAATGAGTTTGGTTTCATGGAAATAAGAAGGAATCAAATGACAAGAAAGAAAATATACTGCAGAGGTGAGGTGGATGCTATAGATGTTAAAGGAAAATCCCTCTTCTATAACACTAGAAGACACAATGTTGAAATACAGAAGAAAGAAAAGCAATTTTTTATTTATTTATAATTTTTTTTTTTTATGCTAAGGCCTATAGCACCTGTAGGTATACTTGAAGAGTATGCATAGCAAGCACTGTTAAGCTTCCACCCATTAATGGTGCAGGCAATTTTATTTATAGTGGTACCCATATTAGGGCCCATATCACCACCCAAGTGCATCTTTGGTGTAACCACCCAGAACCTGGGTATCATGGTGATGTGTACGTAGGTAACTTTAAACTACTCAACAAGTGGCATAGTTTCAAGGCGATACGTGGTGGGATTTGAACGTACGCTGTGGACATCTGCCCGATCCCACGCTCACCACCTTATTCACTACACCACCACCTCCCCTAAATGATGAAATGAGCAGTGTTACAGTTTATTGTTATGAACAAATTGAAACTTTCCATTCAAAGGGTTAAGCCTCAATGTAGAATAGATTATATTAGATTATAAATATTAAGGTCATTAACTATTGATGCCTAGCCATACTTAAGTGATGGTGAGACTGCCTCAGGGCTTGATTAATTGCTTCTTGCAATCTGACTGGACTATCATAAATGAAAGAAAAGTCACACAAGAAGTTGATGAAGGAAATATTAGACTATAAAAGTATTAGGAGCTCGTGCATGATTAGTAACTGAGATTGTGGTATCAATAAACACCAAAACTGTTAAATTGTCCTTAAATGTGGATTTCTCCACAGCTTGGGAAAATACAGCAACATGTGTGTTCAGGTTGGGCTATTCCTTTCTCTTAGCTGTATTAAAAGGTCTACTGTATTAAGGGTAGAATGCAAAGTGAGGTAGTCTTGGAACTTGGAGACAGCTCACCATGTATGGTCCTCGGAGTCAATGATAAATGAGGCAGCTTAGTAAATTAGTTTCAATATGTAGTGTTATCCTTTATTTTACTATAATTTCTTGTAACCATCTAAAAATTTATATACCAAATATATGCCTACAAAATTATATTATTGCTATTTTTTTTTCAGTGTTCTCATGCTACTCTTAAAGCTTACAAGCAGTTGCAAAAACGAAACAAGAACTTGCTAAAAGCTTGGGAAATGAATGGTCAACCAAAGGTAAGTTTTCATAGATTACAAACTTAATTTTTACTTCATAGATAGAAGAAAATATTATACTAGGCTTTCGTTTCAAAAATTTGTGAACTATCCTAAATGTGACAAATTCTCTACATAAAAGAAATGATTTAATAATGACTTCATAAAAATATGTTTAAGATTGCAAGATGTAGGGCAAATCACTATCATCCACACCTACTATACCAACTCCAGAGAACTCAACAGAAAGTGTAATATCAACTCTAGGTCACCTTTCTACTGCAGTTCAACAGTCACACTCTGCATCCATATATTAATAACCTTTAAGACTGACACAGTAAAATAAAACTTTGTATTGTTGAGCATTGGGATTTGTAGTGTGGTACAATTTTCTTTACAAGACTATACATTCAAGCTGTGACTGTGACAAGGTAACAAGATGAAACCATAGGATAGATTACTGTGTGTTGCAGTAGGAATCTTTCATCAAAGCAATAACATACAGTTGAAAGAACTGGTGATATTACTTGATGGTATTTAGTATACCTCTTCATTCACTAGAGATTTTGGAAGAAAACAATGCTGCTCTTTGGTTTGCCCATGCTTACTGTTTCTAAGGCATTGATAAGATGTCCTGAGTTGTGACTTGATTTGAATATTATCTACATTTTAGTTTACTTCACAGTATCATTATTAAGAAAATAACTGTAATTAACTTTTCATTCTTTGAATTTGATACAGGTTGTCGTAAAAATAGATGACGAAGCTTCTCTAATGGACCTATCAGCACTGGCTCGGGAGGCAGGCCTGACAGTGAGTGTCATCCAGGATGCTGGCCGTACCCAGATAGCACCTGGGTCTCGAACAGTAGTTGGTATTGGACCTGGCCCAATTGACGTGATAGACCAGGTGACCGGGCATCTCAAGCTCTATTAATTATTGGATACTAAAAATATTTATTTTTTTGTTATCATAGACCACCCTAGCTCATAGAACAGTTGTGCACTTGAGCTTGAGAAAACTTTATTATTGAACCACATTGAAGTACACAACAATTGTGCAGTATTTGAGGTATTGATTCAACTAAGATTGGGTCAAAATAGCAAAGCTCATAATCATAAAAAAGCATAATATTTTCTTGTGATATGAAATGCTTCTTAAGATCAAAATGGCTAACATCTTGCATTAAATTTCTTCACATCTCCATTTGTGCACAGAGTTACCATATTTGATGGCTCATAAAATGCACCTTGTCTCCAAAAAAGAGGCTCAGAAAATGAGCCTGCGCTCTGTGAGGCCAAGGTTCAGCATTGAGGTGATGGTTGGTCTATGACAACAGAGGGTCTAAAAAATCCCAGACATCTTTGCATATGTAAACAAAGTAATGATTGGTACTATACCACGAAAAAATTTGTTCTTTCAAGGTACCAATATATAATAGGTCATACTTACACAGTCAGAAAGAATTTGCCTAAGTGACTATGCACCATGCATTTCTTGTAGCAAAACAAAACATGCGGTTGGTGGTCTTGATCATGACACGGGCAAGCTTCATTGTGTTCTTTACAGTGTGATGCCATTACTCCTTAAGGTAAGACATTTTCATACAATCCAAATTGCACCTATCATCATTCTTACTTTGCATACAGGTAAAAAAAAAAAAATAATATAAAAAAAAGATTAAGATTATTAGCCTTGATTAAGATTATTAGCCCTGTAGTGTCTGACTCTCTCACAGTTGCTGTCGATGCTATATGACAGGTACATGTTTACATCTCACTAGTCACAACAGGATTGGTGCGTAGGCAACTAGCAAAGATCAAAGTTTTTAAATGGAAAATATTGGGATCTAATAATGATCTAAATGCATGGGAGAGTCTTCAATGTCAGGTGAAATCCTTCACTTCATATTCAGAGCTTAGATATATATATATATATATATATATATATATATATATATATATATATATATATATATATATATATATATATATATATATATATATATATATATATGCTTTTCACTGTCTGCCAAAACTGGATGTTTCTTATGAGCCTATGCATCTTATGAGGCATCAAATATGGTAGATAACTTGAAAAAATTCAAATTTCAATCAAAAGGAATTTTGATGTATAGCTGACATGGCTGCTGCTATCACTTGTCTGAATATCCTATTTTCATCATATGGAGGTAAGGTCCTGTTTTTATAGTTAAAGCCAGAGCTTAATGTTAGATAGCTGTGCATATGGCTTGGCATTTGAGCTTGATGTACAAATCATGATAATGAGGCACTTGACACCACATATTGTTAATATAATTGTAAATTAAAGCCTTAATGTCAGGACTTTCTGTTGTCGCATTTGACCGGATATATTTCCTAACTGTCCTTTTTATAGTGTTCAGCTACATCTGTTATCCTTTTAGGATCCTAGTGTGATCATTCCATTAGAAATTGTGCATGTCTTGTTATTTATTAATTTATTGGCTTCTTTATAGTATAAATTGTTTGTGTTAAGAAACATAGTTGTGCATTTGGTTTCTTAATATTAAATCCTGAATTAACCACCATGAATATGACTACAGGATTTCTGTGAGCAGATTAACAATGAAGTTGACTCGTTAAAACATTTCATGTATCATGAAAGCTGAAAAATATTCTTGGTGTAGTGTAAGAATACCACTGCATTGTCAAGATGTTAATAAATTTTATATACTCAGAAGTTGAGTTCCTTTCATGACTGCATATGTATGCATATGTATTATCAAGACAAACCGTGGCTTTGACTGTGATAATATACCTTTATGTCCAGCTAATGAATAGTTTTCCCCTTACATATGTATTAAGTATTGAAAGAAGATCTGTCAGTTGCTATAATTTTCTGGCCATGAAATTTAGATATTACTTGAACATTTAATTCAGAATGGATTTCAAAGTCAGGCTGCTAAAAATCTTGGTGATTCATTATGGTATCAGAACTACTTGTAGCATATAAGTATTGCTGCAATATTGAGTGAAAGACTAATATGGTTTGATCTCTTAAATCTTTAAAAATATCTCCAGTGTCATCTGGAGATTTTGAAAGTGTCATCTAAGGAGTGAAACAGCTATTTGCACAAGTGTTTGGATGAACCCAGAAACAGTTACACACTATCCATTTGACACATCCCTCTGGAGAGAAAATAACTCATCAGTGATGTCACTCTGCTGATTGGAAATTGAATGGCGATGCCAAATATTCTTCCATGAGATATGAGAGAATTGTCATTATTTATGGGGCAACAACACTCTCCTGTCTGATGGAAGGATATTTTACAGTTCCAGTTAATCCTCTTGACAGAGTTATGTCATTGATGATGCTCTCTATCTTAAGACTGATATGTGAACTCAGCCTGAACTTTAGTCATTGGATCAGTATCATAACTTGATAGAATATCATTTTATACCTTTTTGCAGTATCAGTTAATAGCAACACATGGTGCAGCACAGCAGTTAGGACTTCTATCTTGTTGAATGTCAGTGAAGTTCATGTTTACTGTCACCTAGTGAATACTGTTGAATTTATTCAGAATTAATTTTTGGTTATAAAATATGTATGTACTGTACTTTTTAACTAGAAGCTGTGCATCACAAAATAAATAATATATAGTACATTACACACAATTTCTTGACCACAGTTTATTTCCTACATAATTTATGACTAAGTTATGAATCTCTATTCCTAAATGCAGAACATTGTGTCATAACATGAATATGTCAAAACAGTGTGCTTAATACAAATGTATGTCATAATTTCATTATTATCTCTTCATATTCTTATACATAATGGACAATAGCAAACCATAATTGAGGATGAACCTACTGTTCTGCAATAAAAAAAATTATTTATTATTCAGAGAGGGTGGAAAGAAGTGGAGGGTGAATTATTGGAATAGTTTCCAGGAAACTTGTGTTGAGTTGAAAAATTGAAGAATTGTGTTTTTGAGGGATTGAATACTACCAAGTTTGCTCAACTCTAATCAGAAGCTTTAAATAAATTATAAGTAAGATGTTATGTAGGTTCCTTGTGTGAATTGTTTACTTCCTTAAGTGTTGGACATTTGTGATATGATGTGGAAAAGTGTAGGGCAGTAACATCACTGATTCATCAGTGTAGGAGAGGATACAGTACGAATTCTGGTTTAGATAACTGATGGATAACAGGAAGAGAGTGGGTGACAGGACAAAATCCTGAGAAAAAACACTGTTAATAGATTTAGGAAAAAATTGATCATCTACCATAACAGGAAAAGAATGGTCAGAAAGGAAAAGAGATGAAGTTATGGAGAGAAGGATTGAAGCCATAAGAGGGTAGCTTGGAAATCAAAGCTTTGTGCCAAACTATTAAAAGCTTTAGATATGTTTAACCCAAATCCCTAAAAGAGCACCATGACTCAGTAAGGGAAGCCAGATCACTAGTAGAGTGGCCTCAATGGAAACCATACTAGTAATCAAAGAAGATTGTGAAGTGACATGTTTAAAAGAATCATCCTGTTGAGGATAAAATAGAAAACTTTAGAGAGGCTGGAACTTAAAGCAATAGGACAGTAGTATGAGTGATTAGAAATGAAGGCAAATTCCAGCTAGAAGGAAAAGTAAATGTTGATAGATTGAGTTGGAAGAGATTGACTAAGCAAGTTGTAAGTAGAAGCACAGTCTAGGAAAACAATAGGAGGAACTCCATCAGATCCATGAGTCTTCTGAGAATTAAGGCCAGCGAGGACATAGAAATATGAAGACCCCCATACGATAGGGGCCAACATGCCCCTATTGCAGTTTTGAGATATTTAGAGTTGACTTTGAGCAATTGTATCACAAACAAAAAAGGCATAACCATAAAGTATAATACATGAATGGAAAGCTTATGAGACAAATATTTTCATATGGATTTCCCTGGAAAAAAAAAAAAAAAAAAAAAATAAAAAATAAAAAAATAAAAACAAAAACTTACAAAAAACAAAATATGTTTCCTTAGTTATTATTGGATTACTACCCAAATTAGATCACAGGGAACTGGCATTATGAATATGGCATGGTATAATTTTTTGCTAAAAATAATCAAACTGAATTTATATGAATTTCTTTTCTCCAAGATCACAAAATGTGACTAGTGCATACACACAACACACACCAAAACACACATGGCCATCATGTGCTGCTGATTGGTTGAGAGTGGGGCGTGGTTTCTAAGCTACACTCCCATTGGTTGCCTGCTTGTGTTAGTTGAACCCTCTTGCCTGCTAAAACCCGACCCATCTAGCTGTTTCTAGTTACCTTCTATGCATTAAAATTGGCAATGCTTTACTTTGTGTAGCTCTGCTATAAGGACAAGTATTCAAATTCAGTTTTCACTACATGATTCAGCAAGAATTTGCCTGACAGGAAACACAAACACAAACACAAAAACACACACACACAAAAGACAGTGGTGGTGGTGTGTTGTCCCATATCACCTGGGGCTCTTCATATGCTAATAGGTTTCAGCCAGCTTCAAACTGGGTACTGGTAAAATGTGGCTAGTGGAGAAAGGTAATGACCACCCTAATCCACTTTCCGAGTCCTATAAATGATGGTAATACCAGCCTTGCAATGATGACTAAGTGTTATAATTACCTTAAGTTTGGCAGTAACTGGATTACTCTTCTCTGCCACTCTGTACGGTTTCCCTTACAAGATCAGTGACAAAAAGATACCTCCATGGTCTAAACAATATTTTCTGATAACTTTGGTATTACTCAGTTAATTCAAGACCCATTTCTGGATGAATAATTTCTGAGGTGGAGATGTGGAGCAACCAACTTAGCTAAGGGAGCGTCTGTCATAAGTTGCTAAGACAGGGTGCATTTTTGTTTTATATTGATTCCTAGGCAGAAAATAGTTTTGATCTCCAAACATTTCACATTTCATAAAGCATTCAGGAATTACTCAAGTTTGAGAGATAAGGTTTCCCTGTATAAGTATGAAACAATATATGCTAATAATTTCATTTCTATATCACATCAAATATTTAGATGAATGTCTATTGTGCATATTTTATATATTTTGAAATGATTACAAAAACTACTAATTTAATTAAATGAAGCTGATGAAACATTTCTTTCTTTGAATAAAAAAATTACTTGAAGGCTTAAAGGCTTTCAATGGATCAAGGAACAGATTGCAGTTGAAAAATGTAAAGAAAAGTATTGGACACCACAAAGAGCATGCCACAGTTAATGATTATTCCTTATTATATTTTTTTTCTGCCAGAAAATACACAATAGTTCTTATCAACAAAAGTAATTACTGAATTTTATAAAAGGACACCTGCAGAAGAGAGAGAGAGAGAGAGAGAGAGAGAGAGAGAGAGAGAGAGAGAGAGAGAGAGAGAGAGAGAGAGAGAAACAGTAACAGTATAGAAACCCAGTATCATGAAAAAAAGCCCAAAATGCATAAATATATAAAATGAAATGAGATCTTAAGGGAATATGAAATTTTACAATTTTACTTTCTAAAATTTTTCTAGTTATAAAGCAAATTTGATGACAACAAAAAAGATAATTCAATCAGATCTTTGTATAAGAAATTAGAAAATATGCATATAAAATACACAATTAAAAATATTCTGAGATATCATATTAAAATATACATGATATAGCATACAAATATAATCCAGTGACTTGAGTAATTTAAACTTGCCCATTTACTGAGTGTATGACTCAGACTGTAGCCTGTCTCTTGCTCTTGTGAGTTGGAGTCAAACATAATGCCCAAGTAGGCAAGGTGCAACATAGCTAACACAGAGAAGGAAACATTGATGAAAATTCCAATCCACGACCACTCTGTAAAGAAAATAAAAAAAATATATGAGAACTTTTCCCTTATACTCCCTTAAATAACATCAAAACTTACTACCTTCAATTGATTTAAGCCCATATATAAGATCAGCACATTCTACTAAATCTTACACACACACACACACACTGCTGACTGACTCCTAAACACAGAAAGGCCTGGTGATGTATTGTAGAGGGAGAGGAGGCTAGGTAATGTTCCTGTCTCCATAGTTGCAATGAATTACTGTTTTAAACAGAAAAACAATGGAAGGGGAAAAAAGTGTGGCACCAATAATGTTCCAAATATATATTAATGATATACAAGAGGGCTTAAATAACTACATAAATTTGTGGGTAGATAATGCAAAATTCTTGAGAGTAATAAAGAGCAATGAGGAATGTATGAAACTGCAAGGAGATATTGAAAAAGATCTGGGAGGAAATTATTGAAGGAATGTAGAGAAGAATTGATAGATCCATTATATGACATTATAAGGTGCTCATTAGAAACGGGGGAAGTACCGGTGGAGTGGAAAAGAGCTGAAGTGGTGCCCATTTATAAGGGAGGCAGTAAGGAAGAGCCTCTTAACTATAGACCTGTGTCTTTAACAAGTATGGTCGGTAAGATTTGTGAGAGGGTGATAAAGAAATATTGGATACGGTTCTTGGAGGATCATAAGTTATTATCGGATCATCAATTTGGCTTTAGGAAAGGGAGGTCATGTGTAACGAATCTACTGAGCTTTTATTCAAGAGTGGTTGACAAAATACAAGAGAGAGAGGATGGATGGACTGTGTATATTTGGATTTAAAAAAGCTTTTGACAAGGTACCTCACATGAGACTGCTATGGAAATTAGAGATTTATGGAGGACTGAAGGAAAAGTGTTAAAGTGGATGGAAAACTACTTGAGATGGAGGGAGATGAGAACGGTAATAAGGGATGCAAAGTCGGACTGGTTGGTGGTGGAGAGTGGAGTCCCACAAGGTTCAGTGCTGGCACCAATACTTTTCCTTGTCTATATTAATGATATGCCAGAGGGAGTAAACAGTTATATTAATTTGTTTGTGGATGATGTGAAATTGTGTAGGTGTGTGAAGAGTGAAGAAGATTGTGAAATTTTACAGGCAGATCTAGATAGGATTTGGGAGTGGAGCAAGAGGTGGGAGATGGAATTTAATCTGAGCAAAAGTCATGTAATGGAGATGGGGAAGAGTGGAAGATGGCCAAGAGGGTTATATAAGATGGGTGAAGGAGTAGTGTTGAGAAAGGTGGAAAAGGAAAAGGATTTGGGAGTGATAATACAAGACCATGGGCAGTTTGAGGCTCATATTGACAAGATGTTTGGAGAAATATATAATTTGATTAGAAATATTGGATTAGCCTTTCATTATATGGATAAAGATATGATGAAGAAATTAATTAGTACTGGTAATTAGACCAAGATTGGAATATGCTGGGGTGGTTTGGTCCCCTTATAAAAAGAAGCATATAAGGAAGTTGGAGAGATTGCAGAGAATGGCAACAAAAATGGTTCCGGAATTGGCAGAAATGACCTATGAGGAGAGATTAAAAGAAATGAATTTGCTTACCTTGGAACAAAGAAGAGAAAGAGGAGATTTAATACAGGTTTATAAACTGTTGAACGGTTTGGATGAAGTGGATAATGAGCAAATGATGTTGAGAGGAAAATTTAAATAGAACTACGAGATCGCATAGTAAAAAGATAGCCAAGGGAATATGCTTGAAGGATGTGAAGAAATATAGTTTCCCACAGAGATGTGGAATAGTTTGAGTGAGGAGGTGGTGTTAGTGAGGAGTGCATAGTTTTAAAGGAAAGTTGGATGTGTGTAGATATGGAGACGGGGCCACACGAGTATAATACCCAGGCCCTGTAAAAATTACAACTAGGTGAATACACACACACACACACACACACACACACATATATATATATATATATAAGGTGATGTTGGCATATATTGTACTACTAATGGAAAAATATTACTGAAAAATCAGACTTAAATCTGCTATCTGCTATCGCGCGCCCAGCCATGACGTCATGGGATATCTGAGCGCTCATTGGCCAAAACCGCCTTCACGCCAAGATCAATTCGGCTATGGCGCGACTATTTCGGCCCCCGCGATAGCCGAGGGTTAAGTGTACTTCATCCCCCTCACAACTTGTATGCTACACCCTCTCCTAGCCATGCTGCCTTCAAACCAGTATCACAGCAACAATGTTGGATAAAACCTAAATATATCTTCAAATATTGTGTACATCTACTTAATATTCATATTCAATGCCTTACCATCACGCAATATTCAAGGTAACAAAACAATATGATATGAATGCTTGAAGTTACATTGCATGCCACAAAAATCTTATATTCTTCCCTCCAATCCATAAGCAGTGCCCTAAGAGGAACGGTAGCTGCCATCTTGGTTCACTGGCATATCATGTCCACTCTCAGTGTTGCCAACACTCCCCTATAAATTCTCTGATTTCAGCGGAGCCTGTATGGTCCACTCCCCCCCTCTGTACAGTAATCTTTGACATTACCATATATATATATATATATATATATATATATATATATATATATATATATATATATATATATATATATATATATATATATATATATATATATATATATATATATATATAGAGAGAGAGAGAGAGAGAGAGAGAGAGAGAGAGAGAGAGAGAGAGAGAGAGAGAGAGAGAGAGAGAGAGAGAGAGAGAGAGAGAGAGAGAGAGAGAGAGAGAGAGAGAGAGAGTCATTCATATTACTAATCTGTTGCTGCTAACTTGCTCAAAAGGATATACACATCATGAGAGTCTAGAGTCTATATTTGCATGTTTCATGAAATAACAAGTTATACACGAGTGGAAAAGATGTTGGATGTGCAGGAGCATGAACCAAGAATGTGGGAGGAAGGAGTGCTAAAGTACATGAGAATGAAAGGACTAAAGTATGCAAGGTTCATGAAGAGGGCTAAACATAGATTCTCATGCTGTGGGTGACCTTTTAACAGAACTGCCACAACAGGCAGCAACATCTGCTTACCTACATGTTAATACATATGATTTTGTATATGTAATTCAGCTTTTCTTATACTTACTTTTGTATTGATGATGGCACTTTTCTGGACATGGTCTAGCAAGGACACAAGCATCAAAAACACTGGCCAGCTTGACCCTTAGTGAGTGCTCTACATATGTATAAAACCCAAGTGACAAAAGCACTGCTGCAAGCTGGAAATTGATTCCATGGAAGAGTGATGACATACTGTAGGTGAAGAGTATTGCCCAGAATATTCCAAGCCAGTTTCTTGCAGTTTTGAAAATATCTGGAAAGAGATTTTCTTTCATGCTTCTAAATGTAAACAAAAAGTACAGAATCATGATTTATGATTTTTATAAAGTACTGGAATTATTAATAAAAAGTCACACTCTAGAATAATTTTTTTCTCAACTTAAACCTTTGAGCTAAGTTTTCAGTAACTTATTGTTTTATGTGGTGAACCCTTCTTTAAGTTTTAAGCAACTCAATTTCTACCTCAAATCTAGTGTTTGAGATCAATATGATTATAAGGAGCAATGTGAAGGTTAAGATAATGTTTTGGAAGGGAGTAGAAAAAAAAAAAAAAAAACTACATGACAATACCTGGTACTCTATTCCAGAATGCAAAACCAAAGAACTTACAGGTTTTTAGCCAGTAGTGCATAGGCATGTTCCAGTACACAACCACTTCCACTAAAGAACGAGGAATTTCAATATAAGCTGGTCTGGCTACCTCTCTGATATCCAGCCCAGACAGCTGGGCAGAAGTCATACTTAAGTAAGACACAAAGTAATGACTAGATCGGAAGGAAAATGCATCTCTAAATGCTTGTGCCCATCTGTAAATATAAGGAAAGAAAATTATTAATTCTACTCTAGTTTTGCATAGTCCTGATGATTTTTCAGAGTAAAGATAAAATATACACGATAAGATAGATAAAACATTCCACTTAATTCATTAGAAAGTGAAAAGTTATTCACTGCTGACACACAACATTTATTGCCCCCACAACTTGAATATGAATAATGACAAAGGTATGAGAGGAGTATTGTGTATGAAATTAAATTACAAAGAATACTAGAAAAAGCAAAAGATGCTACAGAATTATGCTGTAGAATTTTCATTCTCTGGCAGCAAGAGTATTTTCATCAGTCCCAAACAAACATTAAAATCAATTTCTCTTTGTGTGAAGAGTCCAGAATAGGTTCTGAATATTGATGATTATCAGGCTAAGTCTAGAAAATATCCAGGAATGGGCAAAAATCTTTTTAAGTTTGGCAAAAATCTCTGGGGTATTCCAGAAATCTGTTTCTCCCTTTTAATTTTGAAATTCATGGGTATAGAATATATAAGTAGCTGGCTGCAACAATAGACCAAATGACATTCACCATGAAATTGAGTAAAAATTATATCATACACTCCCTTCTCGAGTTTTACACTTGCATGATTCCTTAAGTATAGTGCTACACTTGAAGAAAGCCAAACTTGCAGTATTGAAAATACTGAAAAGGTCCGTTAAAAAGCTGATGCCACCCCCACCACTCTACTCCCTTATTTCAAAATACATACCTTTAAATTGATAGTTGTGTTATAATTTCAGAGAAGAATGTTTTTGTGAACACACTTTAATGAAAAAGAGAGAGAAGAAAAACAAAATGATAAGAATATTAACATTTCATGCAGGGCTCCAGCCTCTAGTGCAATGTTCAGTGACTTTGTTAACCCCTTCAGTACCAGGATGTATTTTCTTATTCATTCTAGTTACTATTTTGGCAATTTCATACAGCTTCAGAAACACATGTTGGAATTGGAATAGTAAAGACTTTGTCCATTAATCATTTGATCTCCATAGACCCTTTCTAATGCAAATAAAATTGTCTAATCATACCCAAAAATTCAAGGTAAAAATGTATCTTAGTACTGAAGGGGTTAAATACATGAAAACTAAAAAAAAATGACAGGTAAATTTAATCATGCAAAAAAAAAAAAAAAAAAAAAAAAAAAAAAGTGTCGATTGTACAAAACGCATTGGGAAAGGGAAAAGGGGAGATGAGTAGAGTTGCCAGACATTGATTACCATTGGTACATACATACTTTCATATGTATCCCTGACAAGTAGAGTTTCCAGATGTTGATCATCATTAGTACATGTAGTGTATGTATGTACCAATGACAATCAACTGACAACTGTATTTATATTTTATCTCATGTTTCTTACCTACCCACCAGTGCTAAATTGCACAATAGTTTTTGTACAGTCAACGATCTTTCTGCTGTTTTCTTTCATGGTCAGATTTACCTGTCATTATTTACTTTTGATATACTATTTCATTCACCAATGCCACTGAACACTGCACCAGAAGTTGGAGCCCCATATCACTCATGAGCATTGTGCATCAGACAGATGAGGTAACATTCCAGGCAACACCAACAACACCCAAGTAAATATTATGACAGCACAGAATTTCCTTCGTAATAACAACACTATAGACTTAATCATGGAATGTTGGCACTTTGTCAATATTGCTACAGTGAAGCATGGCTGGAGTCGGGTTCTCCCGTGGGCAAGACACAGAGTGGCGTTGAGCTCATTGCAACACGTGAAAGACAAAGTGTAACAGCAGCTACAGACTCACTACTTAAGGTGGCCAAAACATTTGCCCATCAGTGGGTATGACACTGTCAGTGATACACATATGGAAGATCTCACTGGAATCTTGAGGCAACACATGTGATGCCTACAGTAGGTAAACACAACCAATACTTGTCAAAGGAGTGGAAAACTTGTGTGATGATAATAAATGAAACTCATAATGGTAAGAATTTAGGACTAAGCAGCAAACTAGATCATAAAACTTGGGTAATGCTAATGTAAAACTTGAGAAGGGGATGTAGACTATAATTTTCCCTAGATCTTAAAAACAACAGTACACTGCAATGATTAATGAATGAACATTGGTTGCACACACAATAGAGATAAAATCACATTAATGTTATTTCTAAGATATAAGGAAATCATAGAATAGAATATATTTTTTAACTACATTTCACTGTGGTTGGCACTTGGCCCCTTGTTGCAGCCAGCTACTCGTATATATATATGTGTGTATAATATATGGCTTTCATCCCAGAACATTCTGTATATCACTGTCCATGCCAAAATTATCTGTTTTCTTTATATTTGGCAACTCATCATAGATTGGACACTGCTTGAGTATGGCTACATGATAAATAAATATTGATTAATTATGATGGAAAACAAGCTGTAATAGGATCAGGAATGTTAATGAAAATTTATGTATTGACTGAAGCAGACATACACTGCATCAAATAATCACTTTTCTCATGTTCCTTAGTCAAAAGACTTTTATGGAAGTCTATGTAATCAATACATTCTACCAATTCTAAGAAATGACAGAAAACCTGGAATCTTAGTGTCAAAGGTTTGGTAATATATGGGAAAATAAGAAGAGAACATATTCAATTCAGAAGCACATAAAAATCAGGAACAACAAAATGACAATAGAGGAATGGTACAAGAAAGCAGCAGAGGAGTCTGTATAAAAATAAAAGTAAGGTGGCCTGGAACAAATGGCCTACCAATAAATGAGTGAAGGTTGATTACCCGACAGTGCAATCACAGAAAGTGACGGTGATGAGACATGACTAACAACAGATGTATAGTTAAGATAAAAGTATGGCAACCCAAAGATAGTAATGGGAGGTAAGGTAAATGGAGCTTCAGAAATTAGATAAAGATCTTTTGTTGGCATGGTGAACCTGAATACACAAATAAATATCACATTAGAGAACAATGAATTCATAATCTTCCCATTGCAATTGCTATCTCTACAATGATAGTAAACAAACTACAAACTTAATTATACTTACTTATTGATTGAATCAGGCACCATCCATAATGCAAAGCACGTAGAGAGGAGGAGGAAAATCATACTAATAATAAGGTGGATGATTACTCCCAATACCAGCCTCAGGTTCTGTGGGGTAAGACACTTATTTTATTCTTGTGGAGAATAGAGGATGTTATATGTAATTTTCCATGTATTATCTTATCTTTTAATGGGAAAAAATTTATGTATATATATATATATATATATATATATATATATATATATATATATATATATATATATATATATATATATATATATATATATATATATATATATATATATATATATATATATATATATATATATATATATATATATATATATATATATATATATATATATATATATATATATATATATATATATATATATATATATATATATATATATATATATATATATATATATATATATATATATATATATACACACACACACACACACACACACATATGAAGCTGATCAATAGATTAATAAAATATAAGTAAATAAAGTAAAATATGTGGACGATATATTTGTGTGACTTTGTCTGGCCTAACCTGTGTAGGATTGCTGGTAAGGCATTATATTTTGATTACAATTCTAGAATATCAAAACAAATTCCTTTGGATCTGACTTTTTCTAATAAGTACATAATGTGTAATAAAAAATCTTGATTAATTTTTACAATTTGGTTTCTCAAGAATACAGAAATTTGTGTAATCTGATCAATATGGAATCTTTTGAAACTACAATTTGTGCTCTTTTAAAGTGTAAACATTATTCTATAATGCCAAATCACAGTATAACTGATTACATAATTTGCACTATCCTATATGAACATGAAATTTGATCCCGTAAATCACATATTATATGTAATAAGAATAATAACAGCTCCTTGTTTTTACTTCATAAAAATGTTAATAAGAATCCTGGGCATAAGACTCCCAAACACTACTTTCATTCATCTTGTACAATGAACACAGAATACAAAAATTTTCCTCTTGCAAAGGAAACTTACGTGGTAGTTCAAAAATTATATACAACAGGGCAAAATCAATTAAAGGAACAGAGAGGCCCCCCTATAAAGAACAGAAAAGAAATCCAAGATGTTATTATGTTGAAAGAAGCAAAAGCAAGAGAAGAATGAAAATGCCAAAAATATTAGCTATCAGTCTTAGAACATTCAGTCAGTAGTATAACAAGGATCTTACCAAGGAAAATGGTTGGAGGACCCTCTTGTATGATGAAAAAGATATCCAAGGGCCAAATATCACCGTGCCTGGATTTAAGATGTACCCAACCATTTCCAAGATGTTGGGCAGTCTAGCCAGAGATGAGGAGTCTAGATCAAATCCAACAGACACTACTTTCATGAGAATGATCATTTGTGGGCCTCGAATACTGTGCCAGTCAACTGGATCAGCCAACCAGAGCTCACTGATGGAATACAAATACATAGTTATAGTAAAGAAATACCAATAAATTTCTGGATCATTTATATTGTTGGTTTCTACATCCAATGATACAACAGACATGCAAGAAACACTCAGTCATAAAAAATTCTGAAAAATAATACAAAAACTCACCAAGCAATGAGGAAGGTCACACATGACACACAGGTGAAGGGACCCCGGCGAGATTTAAGTACAAAATGAGACAGTGAGAGCACAAGTCCTCCAACGGCTAGGAGACAGACCATATAGCTGCAGCGATGGCCAAACATTCCCCAGGTCACAATACCCCCACACGTGGCAGACATCAGGTGCACAAGCCAAGCTGGCGGCCGCACTACATAAAAATGAAATAAATAAAGCAAAATCCTTATTTCAATAATGCGGCAGACAACCTTAACGTTATATCTTTTAAACCTTACATTTTTGTACAAGGGAAGTTTATTAACAGAAATAAGCAACAGGTAGGTGATATGCAAAGAAGTTGTTTTTGCATCTTTAATTTGTAATATATGATTCCCATCAGGTGGACCTCAAGTAAAGTTTTGAAGTTAAGAAAGTCAACAATGATTTCAGATATGTTTTCCATTTCAGTAACAAACTAACAAAGTCTTTTGACTTTTTTGCACACAAAAACTCCAATCTATATATGAATATGAAAATAAATCTTTAACAAACGCCTTGTAACACTCTGTGACTGATGAACTTCAAAGATTCCGTTTCTTGTGGGATATACTTTATTTGTGTGTGAATGAATAAATAACTTGGCTCATTCCTTCAGAGGAAGTAAAAAAAGATTGAGAGACACATTCACCACTTCAATTTATCAATAATCTCACAAAGGAGAAACCAAGACAAGATGCAACAGGCACACACTTGTGCACACAGTAATAATCTGAAATATTCTCCCACTAGTATTTTCTCACACATAATCACTTTATAAATTATCAACATCAATTTTCTTATGTAAATAATTCTGACCTCTTTAAATAGATTTCAACAAATGATAAGTGCAGTATCATCTACAAACTGCAACTGATTCAAATTCTACTTTGTTTGCAGCAGCCTCAAGAACCCTGAACAGTTTCATATTCACCTCACATTAATAATTTCTGAAGCTAATAAACAAATAATACATATATTTTATCTTATTTCTTCATGTCTTGTTTCGTTTACCTTAAAGAGTATGGTGCAGACCATTGTAAGTGTCTCAAAAGAAGCATACACTCATGCACACACTATGCACTCTAAAGAAAATAAACAAACAGATGGATAGGAATCCTTGCCTCACATCTTGCTAGGAAGCAAAACCACAACTTGTTTGAACTTATATTCTGTACCAAATCACTACTGGCAAATAGGAGCCAAAGTGAAAAAAAAAAAAAAAAAAAAAAAAAAAAACCTGATAACGATAATGATAAAACATCACATATTACCTTTTTCCATTTTTTGTCATACATTTTGTTATACATACATGTATATGTGGACATTTTGTTCACTCATGCACTATACAGACACCCACTGCAGAAAGGCCAAGAGTTTTCTTTATAAAATAGAACATACCTACAAGAAACTATTAATTTTCATATCTTTGATACTTCGTAATTTATTCTTTTTCCACATAATGATTGAATTTTATGTTAGAAAAATTTTATAATTTCTCCCATTCCCTTGATGTTAACCAACTTGTATAAGATTAACTCATCTTTTTCCTAATGTTTTTAGTGTTGAGAGAGAGAGAGAGAGAGAGAGAGAGAGAGAGAGAGAGAGAGAGAGAGAGAGAGAGAGAGAGAGAGAGAGAGAGAGAGAGAGAGAGAGAGAGAGACCCTCATATCTTTGTCTCCATTTTTTTTATGCATTTTCTTCACTATTACATATTGTGTATTACCATATATACAAAAAATGTAATTTTATCTTATTACATTTTCAATCATTTCATTCCATCCACTTTCTATGCATCAAATTTAGCCTTCTATCCAATCTGTTACAAGGTTTATCCTTACATTTGAATATGAATGCAACTTAAAACATTATACATTCTATTTGTTACTCTTTTACTTGATCTCTTATTCTCAAACTTAAGATGTCCATAAAGGACACTGATTTTGATAAAATAGATATTCTGCACTTTTAATTTGTTACAGTAGTTTTATTACATATCTTACCAACTGATTTCTTTCCATTCAATGCATTTACTTTTTTATTTTGCATGAAAAGACAACACATGCATTTTTCTTTCAATCTGACTTGGGTACATATGAGATACAACCAGTTAACTACAGGTTCTCTTTCATATATCAACTTCTCATAGCTACTACCACATCTATGTCTGCTCTTTTCTATACTACAGTTTATTAGTTGCCCTTTCTCTTCTACCTTTCCATTATCCTCACTAAAATAACTTTCTTTCCAAATAATTTTCATCATCACCAATGTTGAAGAATCAGACAGAACATTACAGTATATGTAATTAAATAGGTTTGTGTTTAAATAAGGAAACTTGCATGTTCATAAATATCAGTCTGCCTACTTACTTCTCATGGTCCTATTGTGAAATGAGGAAAAAAAGCCCTGTGGTGATCTTTCATCATCATACTTGTAAGCAAGCAACCATGATAAATCAGCATACAACTGTATTTAGTGCAACACAGCTTGAGTAGTTTTATCGAGAAAAATCAAACTAACCACAGCTGCTCTGCAAAGCTGCATTCTCTATGATGAGCTACATCCATGCAGCTATGTCTAGCTACTTGGTACCTTGTTACTATAAGATAGTAGAATCTAGATCTTTTCTCTTTTTGGTGGTACTACCATCACTACACCTTTCTTTTCTATCCCTCAGAATATCTAGGTCTTATACATGATGGTAGTAAGTATGCTTCCTGCTCCAGTAATATCAGATTATTATCTCACCTCATGTCTATTCCATACTTCTTCATGATATTAATCATATGACCACTCAATGAATCCAACATCACAAATTTATATTTCATATAACCTTCCTCAACTTTAAAACAGAAAAAGTCTGACCATATGGCCATATTCTAATGCCATTCACTTGAAACATTACTCTTCTTCCACGAAAGACACCTATTCATCAAAAGATGGTTTTCAACATCAATTCAATGAGCACAATATCTGACAAAAGTGAGTGTGCAAAGCTCAAAAAGAGTGCAAAATATGGGAAAAGTATAACTTGGAAATCATCAACACAGGTAATACAAATAAAAAAAACTCTGAAAACGTGAAACCCAAGTAGCTATAGAACATGAAAATGAAATGTAAAAAGAAAACATGCTA
Source organism: Portunus trituberculatus (assembly GCF_017591435.1). NCBI lineage: Eukaryota > Metazoa > Arthropoda > Malacostraca > Decapoda > Portunidae > Portunus > Portunus trituberculatus. Next base: position 30,337,165 of record NC_059271.1, on the reverse strand, counting down.
AGCCAAAGCCTGCACTCATAATAGTATGCACCTTTACACATAGATTACAAGAGTGAAGATGAGGGACAGAATTCAGAGATGAGTGTCTTAATAATATTTGAATTTTGACAAATGATCAACATTAAAAATTTGATGTAAAGAACCAGGAGAAAATAAAAATAGTGATTACCTTGTGGAAGTCTGTGCAGAGTGAGGCTTGTTCATAACAAGCACCATTTTTGAACATAAGATGATTTACAGGTACACCTGCAGAGGAAGAGGTGGAATGGTAGAAACAACAGAATGCAGGACTATCTCAGCCATAGCCGGCATTAAGTATATAAAATGCCTTGTGTGTTTGGTTTAATTGCAGGCTCAAAAAGCATCAGATTATTATTTTTGGAGCTGAGCTGCAGACAAAATTGGTGTGTGAGAAATATTAATAAAACAGCAGATGAAGGTACTATATGAGAATAGTGAACAATGTCATAGAGAATAAAGTGTTGCAGTGGAAGACTGTAGACCAATGAGATGAAAACTGTGGGGTGAACAGAAAAGAAAAAAAAAAAAAAAAAATAAATAAAATAAATAAATAAAAACAGAAAAAAAAGAAGGTGGGGGATCAGGAATCATGGTAAACTTCCACAAGTGAATACAACCATGATTCATTTTAATTTCCTGTATATGTATTTAATTTTTTTTTCATAAATAGTTTTCTTTCCATATTTCTTATTTCTTTTGCACCATTATCCTCATCCTCATCCTAACTATCATCATCATCATCAACATATTGCATATGTATAATTTCAAAAACATCTGATAAGAAAAAAATGCTAAATATCCTAAAATACTCCCACAAAGAATCTCTCTCACTTTCCATTAAAAATAGTGATGCAGCCCACACTCACTGCCCTAACTACTGTATTTCATGGCATATAGGATGCACCTTTTTCCAAAAAATTTGGCTAAAAAATTGCCCTGCATTTAATATGTGAAATTGAGAAATTGCGTAGGCTAATTCTCTTCCTGACGCTCACTAACCTACCTTACAATCAGTACTTCTACTTACCATAACTGCATGCATCATTACTTTATTGCTGGTATTATTATCATTACCAGTATTATTACTTTAAAAACAAATTATTGCAAAAATGAAAGTAACCTAACCTATGAAGCTGTGGCGCATGTTTATAATTATGAGCTGACTCGATGCCATCTGACGGTGAGGCATAACAGCAAGGTCATGATCATAACAAAACACATCAACACCCTCACTGTTATGGCAGCAGGAGGAAAAAGATCAAGCTACACAATCTCCTACAAACAACAAGTGGTAGATTATGCCATAGAGGATGGCAACAGAACAGTAGCAAGGGCCTTTGGATTACCACATATGGAAAAAATTATACCTGTCTGGCAACACCAAGAAGGCCAACTGAAGAACACAAGGAAAGATAAACATAACCTTCATTGCCTAGCCTCACATTGGCCAGAACTTGAGGATGACACAAAAATGTGGGTGGTAAATGCTTTCAACAGTATATGCTTAAATACACAAAAACTGACCTTCTGAAATCAGGATATATCTTATAAGCCTGTGTGTTCTATATGCCTTCAGATATGGTAATCATGTATAATAGTGTGTCTGGTAGCACAACATGACTCTGCCCAAGGATGACACCATTTTGTAATGTATGTTAATATTTCAATAATCACAGACAGCTGTGGATGTATTCTTTACATTATTTGGTCTAAGTATAGTTTCTTGGTTCATATCTTGTCATTTCTGGAGGAAGTGGCTGTTTTGATGTGTGTAACAGGATTCTCTGTGGGGATTTCTTATGTGACCAAAATGTTGTAGAGTTTAATCAGTGAGGATATGCTACTAGCATTATTATTATATAAGGTAGTCAATGAAAGGTTCATTAAAGTATGTACAGCATTAAATCATAAATGAGGAATTAAAAATTCTTAATTTCTGTCTGCTACCTCTATTCTTGCCCATTTAACAAAATGTCTTATTTAATTTCTCCATTCCATTCATTCTCTTCTCATCTTTCATATTTCATTCATCTCTATTTCTATTCCTCTGTGCTATCCTTTCATATGTACTACATGAAACTATCTAGTAAAAAGCAACTTCCTATTCAAAACAACATTCAATTCTCCTATCATCAACCTCCTTAATAAACTTGTCTATTCTACTGTTCATCTAATTCACACTCAATTTCATCCTTTCATAATGTTATCACTCAACTTTTAAGAACAATGCATATACCAGAAAAATTGTCTGAACAAGATATAAATTGGGTATAAGAGCAACAAACTGATGACGGAACCTGTCATAACTCTCATAGTATAAGCAAGGGCACAATGATTGCCAAAGTCAAACTGATTTTTGATAGTCATTACAATATACACACTCATATTTCTTCAGCAGCACTTTCAATCCTCTTCTTGAATTAGCCACAATTACACTATTTGCAAACAGTAACAGATTCAGACGCCCACTCTGTCAGCAGCAGTAACCACACTCAGTGCTCATCACAGCATTATGCCTGGGTGCTCACCCAGCATAATGCCATGATGAGCACTGCATATCTAGCATGCTGATATTAATTTCCTTTACACTAGAATCCAAAGTAAACATTAGACAAATATGACACATCCTTGCTGCAGGCCTATTCAAACTATCAATTATTTACTTTACTTTCTTCTTGAATACATGCTCTACAACAGGGGCGGGCAACCTCCGGCCCGTGGGCCACATCCGGCCCGCCACCCTGCTAGGCTTTATTAATGCAATCCGGGCCCGCGGACCTCCCACTAAAAGTAGAGAAGAAACTCTAATAAATTTTAAGTTTTTAAATGAATAAATTATACTATTGAATTACTTTACATTTCATTATTATTACTATTATTATGATTATTATTATTAGTAGTAGTAGTAGTCGTGTGTGCATACGTTTTCTTTTATTACTATAGTATTCCATGCATTTGTCTGAGATTTCGTTTTTCACTCCGGCCCGCGACCTCCTTCCAAGAGTCTCATCTGGCACTCACTCTAAAAAGGTTGCCTGCCCCTGCTCTACAAGAACACATGAATTATCATAATTAAGATACGATGAGTATAGAAATGGAACATGAGCGGACTCAAATGCTATATACTGTATGTTAATAAATAAGGATACAAGCTTCTCCACTTCCTTCCTACTCTTCCTGAAATGCATCTAGTACATCTATCAGTAAATCACAATGTAGATTACAAGTTAATGATGCAGTGAATATAGTATATAGAAAATAATGAAAAGAGGAGGGACATACAATACTGTTAATTAATAAATGCTTAATTTAGTAACACATCATGCACAAACAGTTTAAACAGTTTTAACATCAATTACACACATGCTTCTGCCTTAAGCATTCCTCCAGCACCTTTATATGCAGTTAAAGGTTACAACCACTGAAAACCAATGATGATACATACATAATGTAGTGAAGTAGCAAATAAAGTGCAAAGGAAGGGTATTATAAGGACAGGATACATTAAGGTTTCTTCCTTCAATGGCATGTATTCATTGTAAATTAGCCATTTATGCTGTTGGTTTAGGTACATACATCTATAATTTTTTTTTAACATCCCTGCTGAGGCATCTGGTAAAGCAGAAATTGATGACTTAAATATACCAGAATCATTGATGTAGTGATAAAATGTTCTATAATGCTACAGATGTTCTTATGAAAAAAAATGGGATGATGGTGACAATGATGATAATGATGAGGAAGAGGAAAAGGGAAGGGAAAGATGGAAGAGAAGGCTAGTGATGGCAAATGAGGATAAAGATGGTGGTGGTGGTGTATATACCAACTCATCTCAAAAATAAAAACAATTACACTTAATCCTCTGCCATTACTCCTTCCACTGTCGCGTTTTATTGCTACTCGTATTGTGCATGCTCAAAAAGCTGCATGAAATTACTGCTATGGCGCACCAGTCATTAAAAAACTACCAGGTTATGACGTCATATGATAGTTATTTATATATATGTACTTTCATTGAGAAACAGTTCTTCATATATTTTCCCAATCTACCCATCCACCAGCTATAAAATAATGATGCATGCAGTTAGGGTAGGTAAAAATACTGGAAAAAGGTGTGTCCTATATGCTATCAAATACGGTACCTACCTCATTGTGGATGATCAGGAGCTAAGGAGGATGGGTAGATTAAGGAAATATATGTGGAACTATTTTTCAATATAAGTATATATATATCTTTTTCTTCCTGTTGCTATAATGGTGTGGTGTTGTGTTTTGTTATGATTGTGAAGTGCATCACAGCCTCACAGGTTAATTTTCTTCATCTTCATAACAATTAATTTTTAAAGTGATAATACTGGTAATGATAATTATACCAGCAATAAAATAATGATGCATGCAGTTAGGATAGGTAAGTGTACTGGAAAAAGGTGCACCCTATATATATGCCATGAAACACACATCACCATTTTTGATGATTAGGAGCTAAGTGGATCGATGGATTGGGGAAATAAGTGAAGAACTATTTCTCAATGGGTCGCCATGGTACAGTGGAACTATGCGTGCTTTGGGGTTCGAGGGGTCTCCAAGTGCACAGGTTCGAATTCTGTCCACAGTCCGAGTGTATGTTGGGCTTCCTCACTCGGGGCAATGGTTTCCTAGCGGGTGGGCTTTGAGATAGGAGGTACCCCAAAAAGTATCCCCTTTAGCCCATAAATTCCCGTGAAAAGCTTACATGGTATAAATAAAAACTCAAATATCATGTGGCATCATAAACTGGAAGTGTTTGAATGACAGGTGCATGATAGCGATAATTTCGCGTGTGATATAGAAATATGTGCAACTTTTTAAGTACGCTTGATAGCAGTAAAACGAGATAGTGGAAGGTGTGATAGCAGAGGGTTAAGTGAACTAAAATGCATGATTTAAAAATGAATATAAATGACTGTCTTCAGCCTCTTTCTCACCACCAGAATGTTGTATCTCTTGCTATCTTTTACCACTATTTTCATGCTAAGTGCTCTTTTCATCTTACTAACTGCATGTCTCCCTTCCTCCTGTGGCCTTGCTGCACAAGGCTTTTTTCTTCCTCTCACCCCTATTCTGTCCAATTCTCTAACACAAGAATTAACCAGTACTCTCAATCATTCATACCTTTCTCTGGTAAACTCTGGAACTCCCTGCCTGTGTCTGTATTTCCAACCTCCTATGACTTGATTTCATTCATGAGGGAGGTTTCATTTTTTTTTTATATTTTTGTTGCCCTTGGCCAGTCCTCCTCTCTTACATAAAAAAAATATATAAATGAATAAATAAACAAAAGTAAATTATGTATCCTAAAGTTTCCACTGAATCTATGATGGGAGAGGATTGGTAGGCTGCAGTTACATTTAAATGACAGCTATGACTATTGAAGACTTTGTGAGGTAATGTATGAATTAATGTCAAGAAGAATGTATGAGATTATACAAAATAAATCTATGCATCACTACTATGCGTTTCCTCAAAAGTGCCTTACTAAGTGGTTAACAAGAGTTTGTAATACAAATATGAGTAAAAAATGAGAATGACTCAACCTGACTGCAATAAGCTAGATGAGTAAAATGAACAAGTTAAGCTATTTGATTGGTAGACTGACTGATTTAAATGGTTAAGGCGCCACAACATCTTAATCATATAGTGCTGCTGTAAAATGTTCTAAGCAGCAAGAATGGTAATCAAAACACTGATAATAATAACAAAATTGTGGAGAGGTAAAACCTAGTAAAAATCATTAAAAATATGAATACATAAGTCTATGAGTGGAACAAGCTCTCAAGCACCACTTTTTTTAAATGAAAAAATTTCTGTTAAAGTCTATTGACCTTCAAAATGCTATATCTTTTAAAATGATAAAGATATCCTGGTGAATATTTTTCCAAAATATCTGCTTTCATGTTTTGGAACAATGTTATGATAAAAACAAACAAACCAACTGACACTCATTGGCTGAATCTTTAAGTGTCCAGCACTCTCACTGGCTGCCTAGTGCTTGGCTGGATGTGTGAAGTGCTGTGATTGGCCAGCACCTCAGTGTGTGGCAGCCTGGTACTCAGGACCTTCCTACCACTAAGCTGGACTCACATGCATCAGACAATGGAGGCATGGTTTTGCATGAATACACAAGGATTATCAATCACTGTCAGTGTAATACTGGCACCTCATGTTGGTTTACAAGGTTAACATTCTGGTGAAAACAGTGTTAAGCCATAAAGACTTTCTGAATGGCTCTAATGATCATTAAGCAGAGCTTGTGCCTTCATTAGCAGTGCTGTCGGCAATGTAGTTGGTCAGTACCTTCTACAAAATGGATGTTTTCATTCTTGCTGAGGTGATTTTTCTGCATAATTCATTGTTGTACTATTAGAAGAGGACTAAAGCAAATAACACTATGGTAGATAAGACCTTGTTCCATTCAATGCCTCATATAAAAGGAAAACAGTTCAATCAGCAAAGACTGAAGTGCTACAAACTAAGAAGACTGGTATTCAACTGTATTATTTTTTAAGCAAGGGAACATTGCTCATTGCAGAAAATGCTAACCCCACTGACCCAGTGTTGTTTGTTATGTTTCTTTCTCACTTGCCTCTGGGATCTTTCTGTCTAAAATTATTTTGCCTAATATGCACTATATTACAACAACATGTTAAGTCTCTATGAACTACAGTACTTTTCAAATGTCATAGTCTTGGACTCATGCTTGTGTTTATCAATAAGCCAAAACAAGACAAATAGTTACCTATCCTGGTTGTAAGTAAGAAGATGAGTGACCATGCCAAGAGGCTGTACAAGTGTTGTGAGGAGTCTGACACCGTGGGCACAACACAGTATTCATACAGCTCTGACACAGATGCTCCTGTTGACATATTTGCTTCTTCTTCTTCTTCTTCTTCCCAAGATTCTCCAACTGGGAGCTCATATATATCCTATAATATCAACAAAAGTTGACTTGTATTTCAATTAAAAAAAGACCTGCAAAAAATATTAAGATATGTAAATGTAAAAGTTGACTTGTAATTTTACACAAAAGGCACAGAGGTAAGGTTTGGATAGGAGGCAGTAGAAGCTCCCTTGTAGTGGCCATCTCCTCAGGAACAGCCCTGGGACACATGCTTCCACACACACGGAAGAAATGAGTGAACTTATGAATGAAAGCTTCAAATCAGTATTTAAATGAAGAAGGGGATTTCATAGAACCAAACAATCAAGTGACACATAAACGATTAAGAAAAATTGTGGTGCATAAATAGAAAATTAGCAAATTACTAAAAAAGGTGGATGCCAGAATAGCGATGGGACCAGATGGAGTGTCAGGATGAATGCTGAGAGACTGTAGAGCACAACTGGTGGAACCAATCTGTGATGTGATCAACAGCTCTCTAATGGAATGGAAGGTACCACAAGAATGGAAAAGAGTGAATATAGTCCTTATATACAAAGGAGGAAAAAAGACAATAGTCCCTAAATTACAGACCAGTGTCACTAACTAGTGTTGTGGGAAAGATCTGTGAAATTGTAATTAAAGAAAAAATGGTTAGAATATCTGGAGCAAAATGAAATAATAAATAACTTCCAATATGGTTTTAGAAAAGGAAAATCATGCATAACAAATTGACTAAGCTTTTATACAAGAGTAATAGATGAGGTACAAGGGAGAGATGGATGGGTTAACAAGGTGTATTCAAATATTAAAAAGGCTTTTGACAGAATAGTGCACAGAAAACTCCTATGAACAAATAAAACACATTCGAGAAATACAGGGAAATATCTTAAAGTGGATGACAGACTACTTAATTGATAGGGAAATGAGGACAATGATAAGAGACACCCCATCAAGTTCGAGCACAGTTACTACTGGCATACCACAAGGTTCAGTGTTGGCACCAATTATGTTCCAAGTACATATTAACAAGCAGGTTTAAGTAGCTACATAAATTTGTTTGAAGATGATGCAAAACTTTTGAGAATAATAAAGAACATTGAGGACAGCATGGAATTGCAGAAAGATATTGACAAGATTCAGGGATAGAGCCAAAATGGAAACTAGAACTTAATACTGGAAAGTGCCATGTAATGGAAATAGGTAAAAAAATTGAGGAAAGAAGAGAAAGACCTGGGAGTGATTATACAAGACACCTGGACTCCAGAAAGACATAAATGGGTTACTTGCTTCAATATACAAGATACTAACAAATATCAGGGTGGCATTCAATTACATGGATAAGAGTATGATGAAAAAGATTATAACCACTATGATAAGACCTTGATTAGAATATGCAGCAGGGGTGCAGTCACCATACAAGCAGAAAGACATCAAGAAACAAGAAAGAATCTAAAATACCGCTACAATGATGGTGCCAAAAATAAAGGATCTTCCCTAAGGAGAAAGACTGAAGGAAATGGAATTACCAACTTTAAAGGATAGATGGGAAAGAGAAGATCTAATATTGATGTATAAGTTAGTAAACTGTATGGAAAAGATAGATATACAAGACCTAGTATCACTGATGGAGAATGGTGATAGACGAACAAGAGGACACTCCAAGAAGATAATGACAAGTCAGTGTTCCAGGAACAGTAAAAAGTATAGTTGTCCATACAGGACGGTGGATATCTGGAATGACTTAAGGTAAAATATTTTTGCAGCAGAAAGTGTGCAAAGATTTTAAGAAAAAGTTGGATAAAAGTAGATATGGAGAGAGGTCAGTATGAGCCCCACTCAAACCCTGTAATATACAACTAGGTAAATACAACTAGATAATACACACACACACACACGGCCCGGTAGCTCAGTGGTTAGAGCGCTGGCTTCACAAGCCAGAGGACCGGGGTTTGATTCCCCGGCCGGGTGGAGATATTTGGGTGTGTCTCCTTTCACGTGTAGCCCCTGTTCACCTAGCAGTGAGTAGGTACGGGATGTAAATCGAGGAGTTGTGACCTTGTTGTCCCGGTGTGTGGTGTGTGTCTGGTCTCAGGCCTATCCGAAGATCGGAAATAATGAGCTCTGAGCTCGTTCCGTAGGGTAATGTCTGGCTGTCTCGTCAGAGACTGCAGCAGATCAAACAGTGAAACACACACACACACACACTCTTTCTCTCCCTCCCTAACCATTGACAAGAAGTTAGAAGTGTTAGATTACTATGCTAAGGAAGAAAAGACCTTGGTGATTGTCCATACAATGGGACTGAGGGAGAGCATGTTTCATACCATCAGAGCTAAAAATATGAGAATGTGTGTTTTTATTGTTTCCATGACCTAGTTAAGTATTAATATTTTTTGAGGTTTGAGTAACAAAATCCCCAAAATTAACAGATTACCATTTGTTTTCTATGGGGAAATTGTTTGAATAATGCAACATCTCCAGGAATGTAATCCCTGCATTAATCAAGAATTGACAATATAGACAGTATATATATATATATATATATATATATATATATATATATATATATATATATATATATATATACACATACACACATATACACACACACACACATACACACATACACACATATATATATATATATATATATATATATATATATATATATATATATATATATATATATATATATATATAT
>NC_059271.1:30227524-30325024 GCF_017591435.1 Portunus trituberculatus | reverse complement strand
CAATAACAACTCCGAAGCCTTTGCCTGGGCCACACGACACTCGCAGCTGACTTGCACCGTCTGCGCCTGTCTGCTGATCCCTATTGCCCTTTCCTATTGCATTTCCTGCCCCGCTGCCCATGCTTCTACTCCCACTGCACTGCACTACGCTCCCAGCTGTCCACCCTGGGCGTCAGAACATTCGACCTGCTCACCCTTCTGGCGGCCTCAGGTGTCCACCCCTCTCTGCAACCTGCAGTCCTTCGCGTTCGTGGCCCTAATCAACAACAAAAACAAGCTTGTGTTTCATATTCCTACATATTTGTAAATAATATAACAATATAACTTACCTGAATGACCATAAACAATGATTGGTTGAAAACTCCATAATATGCTTTGAAATGTACGGAAATACAATAACACCCTGCCTCACTTTCACCACACCATCGAAGAGTGTTATCCTACTTCTGCGTTTACTGACTCAAGTTCTTAGTATCTTGCTCAATGGCACGGAAACTCGAGTTACGTACAAAATCGACTTACGTCATGTTTTAGGAACGTAACTCTGACGTAAACCGAGACCTTACTGTGTATATATATATATATATATATATATATATATATATATATATATATATATATATATATATATATATATATATACAGTAAGGTCCCGGGTTATGTCGGTCTCGAGTTATGTCAAACTCGCACTTACGTCAGTCCACTATAAGGCAATTTAAGATTTAAAAAATTGAAAATTTATAAATCGTAAAGCGGGTTTATTGTTATTGTTGGCGCCAGGCGTCACTAGTGGTTATCCACCACACCGCCCACCTCATGCTTGAATACAATAACACTCACGCCTCAGTTCCACCACACCGTCGCCCCTGGCAAGAGTGTTCCTACATCTGCGTTTGCTGACTATCTTAGTATCTTGCTCAATGGCACCAAAAGAAAACTCCTGAGTGATAGCAGTGATGCTAAGAAAAGGAAAACCATTACGCTACAAGAAAAAGTGGACATAATTAAAAGACATGAGAAGGAGGCAGCAGCTGTGTGTAAGGGAGTGAAGAAGAAAATGGGAAGCCCGTTACCATGACAACGGGAGGTTGACGACCTTGAGGGCTCACGCACCTATCACAACAATAACAACTCCGGAGCCTTCGCCTGGGCCACACGACACTGCAGCTGACTTGCACCGTCTGCGCTTGTCTGCTGATCCCTATTGCCCTTTCCTATTGCATTTCCTGCCCCGCTGCCCACGCTTCTACTCCCACCGCACTGCACCACGCTCCCAGCTGTCCGCCCTGGGCGTCACAACATTCGACCTGCCCACCTCCTGGCGGCCTCAGGCGTCCACCCTCTGGCAACATGCAGTCCTTCGCGTCACGGCCCTAATCAACAACAAAAACAAGCTTGTGTTTCATATTCCTACATACTTGTAAATAATATAACAATATAACCTTTACTTATATAACGCTTCTACTCCTACCGCACTCCACAAAGCTCCCAGCTGTCCGCCCTGGGCCACAACATTCGACCTGCCCACCCTCCTGGCGGCCTCAGGCCGCCCTCTCGGCAACCTGCAGTCCTTCGTCATGGCCCTAATCAATATATTCCTACATAGTTGTAAATAATATACCAATATAACAATATAACCTTTACTTACCTGAATAACCATAAAAATTATTGGTTGAAAACTCGATAATATGCTTTGAAAGTACAAAAACTCGAGTTACGTACAAAATCGACTTACGTCATGTTTCAGGAACGTAACTCTGACGTAACTCGACCTTACTGTATATATATATATATATATATATATATATATATATATATATATATATATATATATATATATATATATCGAGATCTGAGAATGGTCAGAAAACTTCTGTATCTCACAAACCCTTGGTCTGAGGCAGAGTACCCTCAGAACAATTCAGCAACATGAAGACAATATCAGGATTATTAGAGAAGCATTGACATCTAGATCAGCTCTCAGGAATCTTATACGCACACATTCAACGATGGAGGGAATGAAAAAAAATGCCAGGCACATTAATCAAAGTCCATATTGCAATGAGTTTGGACGTTATCCAACAGAAATCCCTGAGCCTAATGAAAATAATGAAGGCAACCAAATTAACTCTGGGTGGCATGTTAAATAAAGTTGTGGCACAAATGCACAATATAAAGATGATAGAAAGAGTCAAAAGTGGATGACCCTGAGAAAGTGGATTCAATAGAATCTGTGAAGTAGTGTGAAATATGGAGTGATAACACCATACAATGAGTTACTATGACTACCTAGGTGAAAATCTGAATTCTACAATAGGAGTAAAAATGGAAATGGGAACCATATATGAAACAATGTTTTTCATCGTGAAACCCTTTTCCTTTTGTTTATCACCAGGTCTCTATGCTTGCTCTGTACAGAAGAAACATTGCCAGTCTCATGGTCTACACTGTCCATCAAATCTCCAACGAAAACAAGAACAAGCCCGTCTCATGACCAGAGCTAAACATCAAACTAGCATGTATATTCACTTTCCCGTTCTTATAATGCTGGCAATAGATGTGGCATTATATTTTGGTTCCTTGTTGATCTTGTCAAGTATGGCCGCTTATAGGAAGTCACTACAGACATCAAAGAGCTAACAAGTGATAAACACCATTGTCACATACCATGCAGCCGCGCCACCGCACGTCCCGCCGTGTTGACTGTTGACAGACGTCACTTCCATGTCTAGATAGGAATGGCCATGGGATCAGCCCTCACAACGGCTCCTGTTGTTGATTTTGTTCATTTGCTTTGATAAACTCCTTCTTTCTTCTACTGTCTGCAGTCTTGTGGATTATTTACGAATAAGTTTATAACGCAGTTTTTGTTTCTTCATCGTATTTTTTCTAAGCTCCTCTCTGGTGTCAAAATATCAAACTCAATTAAGCCAAGCCACAGGGAAGGCGAATACAACAGAACAACTTCAGAGAAGCTGTTTTTATCAAGAGACGAAATGTGAAGTTTCAACTTAAAACTATTAGTGGAGAATGGACCAAATATGTTCAACGCAGAAGTGGAAGACAGTTGAGTGCCATATAGAAGACACATATATAGATTATGCAGAAACGATAGATGAATTGGACTTTTGAGGTATTAAACATTTAATTTGTTCTGTATCAATCATAAATTTTATAAAGATCACATAAAAACGGGGTTCTGTGGCTCCCTGCGTTTGATTCTAGGAAGACAAATGGGAAAGTGCAGTGTGGAATTAGCAAAGAGGAGTAGATATAGGAAGATGCTTGGGTTATAGAAATTTATTGATGAATGCAAAGTACTGATCGAGCGTAGGTAGTGGAATAAATTTTTTCCCTAAGCCTAAATATCTTAAGATTGAATCAATTATTTCTTGTTCTATCCTTGCTATACTGCATCCTAAGAACTTTGCTCATGTTCTCTTTAACAGAATGGTTGATGAAGAGAACGGAATCAGTAATCGTGTTGCTAGTGCCGAGTCAGTTAATAGGGCTCGAGCTTTAAAATAAAATTAGACAAATTTATGGATGAGAATGATAAGTGGATCTGGGTAGATCTGCTGTTCACATAGCGACTGCCACATGTTGGCCTGCTGGTACCTGCACAAGTCGAGCGGCACACCAACTCAGCGTCAGCGTAATCTTTTACCCCCTAAAGATTTCCCCAGATTGATGACCCCTGATTAATGGTATAATAGACTATGCTGCTTCCGTCGCAAATTAATATTTTTCAGGTTATGACTTTTTTCAACTACCTACTGACAACGTTGGTTGACGGTATAATTGGTTATGCCATTTCCGTCAAAAAATAATATTTTTCAAGTTATGACTTTTTCATCTACCTACAACTTATGCCCCCTCCCTCTCTCTCTCTCTCTCTCTCTCTCTCTCTCTCTCTCTCTCTCTCTCTCTCTCTCTCTCTCTCTCCTCTCTACAACTTATCCTCTCTCTCTCTCTCTCTCTCTACCTACAACTTATGCCCACCTCCCTTCCCCCCTCCTCTCTCTCTCTCTCTCTCTCTCTCTCTCTCTCTCTCTCTCTGGGCCGGTTCTAAAAAATGATCAGAGGGCCGGGGTGCATGGATGGCACGTTATTCAACACTAAATTATGAAATTTCCCGTCATTTCAAGAGGAATGATACTAGCTAAACAAGAACATTTTAGAGTGTCTCTAAAGTGCTTTATTGCACCAATATTAATGTAGCAGAACAAAGAAAATGCTACATCTAGTCTGGGCTACCTCAGTCAGACAATTTAGCAACAGATATGTTTCTTACCCTGAAAATAAAACATAAAAATTCAAACTAATTCTATCTCTACAGCTCAAAACAATTACTATACGGTGTCACCACCCTTGTCTGACTTGCTGGCGTGCTTGTCCTTGAACTACTTTCGAATATCCATTGTTTACTTTGTGTTCATGGTATAGGCTAGCAGACCGCTAGCAGCGTCTTACTGGTGCAGGTATCTGTGCGCTGGACACTAATAAGTGACGTGCAGTAACGCGTGCGAAGTTGTCATGACAGACAGCGTTGACAGTGTGACATTACTGAAGAAAGGCAGGAATTTTATTAAAGTACCTTGATAGAAACTAAACTGGCAAATAGAATACGTGCTTCACTATCAATGTGTTACATATTGTTATGTCAACATTAATCTAAGAAAAAAAAAAATCCTCTTTTCAACTGAGCATGCAGACATAGAAATGAGGGTGCAATGCATGCTTATGCAACCTTATAGAACCGGGACTACTTTCTCTCTCTCTCTCTCTCTCTCTCTCTCTCTCTCTCTCTCTCTCTCTCTCTCTCTCCAGTATATATATATATATATATATATATATATATATATATATATATATATATATATATATATATATATATATATATATATTCGATTCCCCGGCCGGGTGGAGATATTTGGGTGTCTCCTTTCACGTGTAGCCCCTGTTCACCTAGCAGTGAGTAGGTACGGGATGTAAATCGAGGAGTTGTGACCTTGTTGTCCCGGTGTGTGGTGTGTGCCTGGTCTCAGGCCTATCCGAAGATCGGAAATAATGAGCTCTGAGCTCGTTCCGTAGGGTAACGTCTGGCTGTCTCGTCAGAGACTGCAGCAGATCAAACAGTGAATCAAACAGTGAATTACACACACACACACACACACACAGAGAGAGAGAGAGAGAGAGAGAGAGAGAGAGAGAGAGAGAGAGAGAGAGAAAATACGTACTACTTGTAAAAAAATACGTGTAATTAAATGGAAATGCTGTTGGGACGGTAGTAAGGAGAAGGGAGAAGGTATTTGGAAACAAGTGTAGTAAAGAGTGGAGTGACTAGTCAACAATGTGACCTTGAATAGTCTCTCTCTCTCTCTCTCTCTCTCTCTCTCTCTCTCTCTCTCTCATCAGTCTGTAACCTGTTGCTGGGCGAAGCTGGCACGGCGGCCACCTAAACTGTATGATTTCTTGCCATTGTACGTAATTCTTCCTCTCCAAAATGAGTGCGATTGTGAACGTTAGGCACACCATGATCAGGAGCTACGGCAGGCAAAATATGTTCCGCAGAAGGTTCACGGTGAGTGTTCTTTTTGAAGTACAGTATTAAGAAAATTATTAAGGGTATGTACACTTGTCACTAATCCCTTCAGTACAGGGACACATTTTTACCTTGATATCTGTGTACGATTAGATAATTTTATTGACATTAGGATGGGTCTATGGGGTTCAGAAGGTTAATGGCCATAGTCTTCACTTTTTGAAGTTGTATAAAATAATTAAATAGCAAACAGACTAAATATAGAAACGTGTCATGGTACTGAAGGGGGTTAAGAAGTCAGTGTGTGTGTGTGTGTGTGTGTGTGTGTGTGTGTGTGTGTGTGTGTGTGTGAGAGAGAGAGAGAGAGAGAGAGAGAGAGAGAGAGAGAGAGAGAGAGAGAGAGAGAGAGAGAGAGAGAGAGAGAGAGAGGTCATTTCTATTATAGTTCAAATTTGAGAGCACTTAGGAAAATTCAATTCATAGCATAGTTGGAAAGAACTTCTATTGCCATATCAGGGTTGTGTCACTGAACATCAATTCATAACATATATAACTACTATGACATTATGCCGAGCTGTGTTCACACTATCCTTCTCACACGTCCGTCTAGGAGAGGGATCGAGTGCACCATCAGCAATGAACCTGAAACACAAATCAGCGACGTCACTGAAAAAAAAAGAAAGAAAACCCAAGGTGGCAAATATACATCCGTGAGACAGAAGAGCAATGTTGCAAACTTTTAGTAGCAACAGCGCGCTCATTGTCTCACTGAATTATACTTAGCAGATCGTCGACCCGACTTTACTGATGCCCAACTCCAGAATGTCGTGTGGCTGAAACTGGGAAAGTGAATCATGGTTCAGTCTTTCTTAATGAATTACCGTCCCCGTAGTCTACCTACTTTTTTTTTTTTTTTTTTTTTTTACGTAGGAAAGAGCCAAGGGCAAAAAAAAAAAAAAAAAAAAAAAAAAAAAGTTAGAAAAAGGCCCACTTGAGCGCTGGCTCTCCAGACTTCAAAAAGTGCCAAAACCGTCAGCCAGAATTAGGGGAGCAAATGCCTCGATACCTCCCTCTTAAAAGTAGACAAGTTGTAGGAATTCGGAAATACAGATGCAGGGAGGGAGTTCCAGAGTTTACCAGTGAAAGGGATGAATGATTGAGCGTACTGGTTAACTCTTGCATTAGAGAGTTGGACAGAATAGGGATGAGAGGAAGAAGAAAGCCTTGTGCAGCGTGGCCGCAGGAGGAGGGAGGCATGCAGTTAGCAAGATCAGTAGAACAGTTACCATGAAAATAGCGATAAAATATAGAAAGGGATGCAACATTTCGGCGGTGAGAAAGAGACTGAAGACAGTTAGTCAGAGGAGGGAGTTGATGAGACGAAGAGCTTTCGATTCCACCCTATCAAGCAAAGCTGTGTGACTGGAACCCCCAAACATGCGAAGAGTACTCCATACAGGGACGGATAAGGCCCTTATACAGAGTAAGCAGTTGGAGGGGCGAGAAAAACTGTCGGAGACGCCTCAGAACACCTAATTTCATAGAAGCTGTTTTAGCAAGAGATGAGATGTGAAGTTTCCAGTTAAGATTATGAGCAAAGGACAGACCGAGGATATTCATTGTGGAAGAGGAGACAGTTGAGTGTCATTGAAGAAGAGGGATAGTTGTCTGGAAGGTTGTGTCGAGTTGATAGATGGAGGAATTGAGTTTTGAGGCATTGAAAACTACTAGATTTTCTCTGCCCCAATCGGAAATCTTAGAAAGATCGGAAGTCAGGCGTTCCGTGGCGTCCCCGCGTGATCTGTTGATTTCCTGAAGGGTTGGACGTCTCTGAAAGAACGTGGAAAGATGTAGGGTGGTATCATCAGCGTAGGAGTGGATAGGGCAAGAAGTTTGGTTAAGAAGGTCATTAATGAATAATAGAAAGAGAGTGGGTGACAGGACAGAACCCTGAGGAACACCACTATTAATAGGTTTAGGAGAAGAACAGTAGCCGTCTACCACAGCAGCAATAGAGCGGTCGGAAAGGAAACTTGAGATAAAGTTGCAGAGAGAAGGATAGAAGCCGTAGGAGGGCAGTTTTGAAATCAAAGCTTTATGCCAGACTCTATCAAAAGCTTTTGATATGTCTAACGCAACAGCAAAAGTTTCACCGAAATCTCTAAAAGAGGATGACCAAGACTCAGTAAGGAAAGCCAGAAGATCACCAGTAGAGCGACCTTGACGGAAGCCATACTGGCGATCAGACAGAAGATTGTGAAGTGACAGATGTTTGAGAATCTTCCTATTCAGGATAGATTCAAAACTTTAGACAAGCAAGAGATTAAAGCTATAGGACGGTAGTTTGAGGGGTTAGAACGGTCACCCTTTTAGGAACAGGCTGAATGTAGGCGAACTTCCAGCAGGAAGGAAAGGTAGAAGTCGATAGACAAAGTTGGAAGAGTTTGGCCAGGCAAGGTGCAAGCACAGAAGCACAGTTTTTGAGAACAATAGGAGGGACCCCATCAGGTCCATAAGCCTTCCGAGGGTTTAGGCCAGCAAGGGCATGGAAAACATCATTACGAAGAATTTTGATTGTAGACATGAAATAGTCAGAGGGAGGAGGAGAGGAGGGACAAGCCCAGAATCGTCCAAGGTGGAGTTGTGAGCAAAGGTTTGAGAAAAGAGTTCAGCTTTAGAGACAGAAGAGATGGCAGTGGTGCCATCAGGATGAAATAAAGGAGGAAAGATGAAGAAGTGAAGTTATTTGAGATGTTTTTGGCTAGATGCCAGAAGTCACGAGGAGAGTTTGAGTTTGAAAGATTTTGACATTTCCTATTTATGAAAGAGTGTTTGGCAAGTTGAAGAACAGACTTGGCATGATTCCGGGCAGAGATATAAAGTGCATGAGATTCAGGAGATGGAAGGCTCAAGTACCTTTTGTGGGCAACCTCTCTATCATGTATAGCACGAGAACAGGCTGAGTTAAACCAAGGTTTAGAAGGTTTAGGTTGAGAAAAGAATGAGGAATGTACGCCTCCATGCCAGATACTAACACCTCTGTTATGCGTTCAGCACAAAGAGATGGGTCTCTGACACGGAAGCAATAATCATTCCAGGAAAATCAGCATAATACCTCCTCAGGTCCCCCAACTGGCAGAGGCAAAACGCCAGAGGCACCTTCGCTTTGGGGATCCTGCGGAGGATTGGAAAAATAGGACAAGATACAGAAATGAGATTGTGATCGGAGGAGCCCAACGGAGATGAAAGGGTGACAGCATAAGCAGAAGGGTTAGAGGTGAGGAAGAGATCAAGAATGTTGGGCGTGTCTCCAAGACGGTCAGGAATACGAGTAGGGTGTTGCACCAGTTGCTCTAGGTCATGGAGGATAGCAAAGTTGAAGGCTAGTTCACCAGGGTGGTCAGTGAAGGAGAGGAAAGCCAAAGCTGGTGGTGAACATTGAAATCTCCAAGAATGGAAATCTCAGCGAAAGGGTAGAGGGACAGAATGTGCTCCACTTTAGAAGTTAAGTAGTCGAAGAAATTACTATAGTCAGAAGAGTTAGGGAGAGATAAACAGCACAGATGAATTTAGTTTGAGAGTGACTGTTAAGTCGTAGCCAGATGGTGGAAAATTCGGAAGACTCAAGAGCGTGGGCACGAGAGCAAGTTAAGTCGTTGCGTACATAGACGCAACATCCAGCTTTGGAATGAAAATGAGAATAGAGAAAGTAGGAGGGAACAGAGAAGGGGCTACTGTCAGTTGCCTCAGACAGCTGTGTTTCGGTGAGGAAAAGAAGATGAGGTTTAGTAGAGGAGAGGTGGTGTTCCACAGATTGAAAATTAGATCTAAGACCGCGAATGTTGCAGAAGTTAATGTAGAAAAAGTTGAGGGAGGTGTCAAGGCATTTGTGGTCTTCAACAGGAGAGGTGTCCGACCTGGGGACATTTTGGTCCCCTCCCCAGAGGGGGACTCCGAGGCGTTGTTTATTTCGGGTCCCATTTTTCTTTTAAATTTTGATTTGGAGTGAAGGGTGTATGTGTGGTAAGTGCATGTAGTTTTGTGTGAAGAAGGAGAGCTGTCTTTAGAGGGTAGGCTGTGACTGCCCCCTTGAGTTGTGAAACACAAAGGGAAACATTCAACGAGATCACAACTAGCTTTAATGGAAGGTTCACAGCACCTCCTGAACTGGTGCTATTAGATCTCACTGGGAGTAAGTTATTGTTTCGGCAGGTGTCTACTATCTCCTCCTTGGAGGAGGTAGTAGACACCTTAGTCTGGACTAAGCGGCATCGCTCACGTGTTGCTGTTTTTGTTTCACACAATATTAGACGTTATTATTCTCCTCATTCTTTCTCGCACTCTAGTTAATTCCACACATTACAATTCATAGCTCATAGTCTTAGCCACAGAGTCGTTTCTCATGAATTTGGATAAAGTAACCACTTACATATGCATTTTAATATCGTGTACCTACAAGTTCATGCTACACTTAAATGAAATTTTCATTATCCAATCTGCACGATAATATGAATTATTCAATATTGCTAAAAGCATTTCTTCACCTAATAAAAACTAACATTTAAGTAAATTAGCAATTCCCAATACAAAGCTCTTTCATTATTCATATCTACGTCTATAATTCTATTCTTAAAGTTGTACAATTTCATTATTTCCATTTAAATTATGGAAACTTGCATAACTTGAAGTTGATCACACAGTAATAAGTATAATTAATCTATCTGACGTTGTTAGACATCTGCAGAGACTTACAAGCGCCCCTTATTTGGTCATCGTAATCATGAGTACTTTTGATAAAACTCTGTTGAGCGTTGCAAAGCACATGAACACATTCAGGGTGGCACAACAGAAGCGGTGATGCTGTCCAAAAGCTTATCTGTTTTCCTGATAATCTCTTATTTTTTTAATTTAAATAGTCTTTTATTTGTTTGGGATTATACATATACGCTACTTCCAGCCACAATCCATCCAAAACTTAAAATATAGTTTATTTCCATTTTACTAATTTTGAAACAATTTGCTGCTATATGTCAGTTTCCTTTAATTACACAATAACATTAGCAACATCATCATAATCATCATCAACAACAACAACAACAACAACAACGAGAGTAACAACAACAATAGCAACAACGACAACGATAATGACAATGTTAATAACTTTAACGCTCTACCATTACAGAACGTAAGTGCATGTATAGCTTTCCTCAATGTTTGGCTTTCTGACAGATTTTTTTTTAGGTTGTTTCAACTTCATAATCTTACATTCGGCCACTTTTCAATCGCATTCTCAGCCTAATACTTAATTTGCCTCGCCTAAAGTTTACGTTCGTGTCACTACGAATGTATCCTGTCAAGGGTATACAAAGTTTTACAAGGTTTGGTGAAATATTTGTAAATGGTGAAGTTCCTAACTGAAAACAGGCTGCCATCATTATTTGCGATATTTAAGGCTTGAAGAGATTTTTTTTCCTTTATATTATCTATTTTTGGCTGACAAAGTTTAAAGCTCGAGACACTTATTTTTTTTTTATCATTCTGAAAGCTACAAGGAATTTCTTGTTTTATCATTCATGATATTCAAACGTGGGAATTTTTACTCGTTTGTTATCTCCGTATATATTTATTCGTTGATCCGTCCTTATCACGTTTTCTTGTTATAGATAGGAGCCGCAGATCAGCAGCGCCAAGGGGATGGAAGTGAGACAAGACCGCCTGTGTACGAGCTGAGGACATACACTGTCTATCCTGATAAGGTGAGAGACGCTAAATGAGGAAAGCAATATGATATCTTTTACACTCGTTGTCTTTGGAGGGTTTTCCGTTTTATCTGATGTACATTAACCACGCACTTCATGAAACAGTAATGATGCTTATTTCTAACACAGATGCGAGAATTTTTAGACCTCACTGCCAAAGAGTTCCATCTCCGCACTGCGCATTCTAAACTCTTCGGCTATTGGACTTCAGAGATCGGCGGCCTGAATCAAGTAGTGCACATCTGGGAATACGGTAGGTCGAATTAATAAAGGTGGAGTAGATTTTGCAAGTTAATTTCTCTTAGACAAATGTAATGATAATAATGATGATGATCCAACAACAATTATACTACTACTACTACTACTACTGCTGCTACTACTACTACTACTACTACTTCTACTACTACTATTACTACTACTACTACTACTACTACTACTGCTACTACTATTATTAATGGCAATAATGATAACAGTAATAATGCTAATAATAATAATAATAATAATAATAATAATAATAATAATAATAATAATAATAATAATGATAATAATAATAATAATAATAATAATAATAATAATAATAATAACAATAATAATAACAATTATATAATAACAACAACAATAATAATAATAGAATTCATTATAGCATCTTCGGTATGCGACAATGCCCAAAACTGACTCCTTTAACACACCCACTGTGCTTTGAACTCTGCAGGCAGTTTGAGCGAGCGAGCAGGTGTAAGGGCAAGACTGGCGGCTGATTCTGAATGGATAAAACGCTACTTCTCTCATATTTTGACCATGATTCCGTGCCAGGACAATGTTCTCTTGACGATGATTCCTGGACGCAAAATAAGTCTTCCATCAAATAATGGTAAGCATAAAGAATGAAGGAACAGAATGCAAATGGTCAAACTAAAAAAAGTTGTTTCCTACTATATATATATTTATCTCTATATAATAATTTATCCATCTTTTTAAAATATCACATTAGGTGTTTACGAGCTTCAAACAATGCAGCTGCATGGGACACCAGCGGTGTGGTCCAAGGCATTGCTAGCGTATGTCCAGGCGTGTGAAGCAGTACGACAAGCAGAGGGGTCGATGGTAGTGGGTGCTTGGAGCTCTGTGCTGGGGTCCAGGGGAATGGCAGCGGTCCTGTGGCAACATCCAACTCCTGATGGCTGTCTTTCACTCGCTGAAGTTTCTGCCACTTTGCCCGAAGGTAAAAATATTGTATTGTGGATATCTTTCAATATAAGTAAATATATATATATATATATATATATATATATATATATATATATATATATATATATATATATATATATATATATATATATATATATATGAGTATGAATTCTAGGCACAAACTTACCACAATCAATTTTCTCTATCTTTCTAGGCGAAACATTGGCACCCTTGGTAGCCTCAGGTCATAGCAAGCTGCTCCTGCCAAGTGTTGTCTCTCCCCTGCAGTGAGCCGACTTCACCATGCCCTAATTTTTTTTTATCGATATATATATATATATATATATATATATATATATATATATATATATATATATATATATATATATATATATATATATATATATATATATATATATATATATATATATATATATATATATATATATATATATATATATATATATATATATATATATATATATATAGTCAGAGAGAGAGAGAGAGAGAGAGAGAGAGAGAGAGAGAGAGAGAGAGAGAGAGAGAGAGAGAGAGAGAGAGAGAGAGAGAGAGAGAAACTTTGTAGTTGTCTATGTGTGCACAACTGCACATGTCAGCTATAAGCGTATTATTCCTTTTCTACCCATTTACTTAAATTGAAGATACGTAACTCTAACCTTGTGTTTCTTTTATCTCCTTGAGTCAGTTATCTTTGGTGGCCGCTTTGATGAACTAGATTCACCGACTCACTATCCTTTAGCTATGGCCAGCCCAACCCAGCATGTTGTTCTCTAATCTCTAACCTCGCATAACTAGAATGAAAACTATTCACTGACCAAAAGATGCAGTCTGTACGGGAAAGATTAATGACTGCTTACAAAAAGTTTCATGACCTGTCTTGTCTTCACTTCCACACACAGACATAGACACACGGCTTGGAAGGCGATGCGATCAAGGTCATTCGCGGCAAACGGAGGAATATACCGGCTGGTGACACCACCAAGGGCCGCGTGGCGTCATTACGTTCGTGTGTCCCTCTCGGTTCAAAACGGATTTCCAAATGGTTGTTGTTCAGTTTTGATAAATGTCATTATTAGTTGTTCCCGTTGCAATGTTTTACACATCTCTCATTATGTAGAGTATTTATTTTTTACTAATGTCAACCAAAGTGTAAGGAGACCAAACACGTCATTGAAATTTACACTTAACTGCATACACGAAAAATTACAGTAACTTGCTCACTTCTACTTCTGGTTATTTGCCAGACATATGGGAACACTCGTATGCAGCACACAGTATAACAATACTTTAATTGTGTCGGTCCCTCCCGCTTGGTATTCGAAGCTTCATATGTATGAGCCATTCGATACCCTACCTTCGAAGTTCGAATGTTATGATGTCACAATAGCAAGGCAATAACTGAACAGTCAACTGTTCATTGTGGAAATGACTTTGGGATCACAATGGCGTTGAAGTGGGTCAGAATAAGGTAACTAATCTCTTCACAGTTTCAACAGATAATCACTATGTATTTCACTTGTGTTTTCAATAACGTGGTCACATGTTCTCAGGGGATCTTGTAAGACAGTGACTAATAAGTCTCACCGCATTGTCCAATGGTGTATTGCTAAAGAAAGCTTCAGCGAGGTCGCTTATTCAGTTTGAATAATAATAGAGCTTGATCTTGGTGTCTTAAACCTTACAGAAAATTTACTTATTTCTTTATCTTCTATCAAGTACTCAGAGAGTGCTATTTACAACATTTCAGTTTGATATGAATAAAAGATTATGTTATAACATTTTCGAATTCATTGACTTACTGTTTCTTTGATTCATGACTTATTTGCACCAAGTGTCTGATTGCTGTTTCGACTTCCGCCCTCATTGTTCCTGTTTAATTGCAGTTCCAGCACTCCAAGTCTGTATCTAGAGTTTTCCTTCCTTTTTCCTGTTTTTTCATAATAACTGTACAGTCTATTTCAACAAAATGCTTTTTATTAATTTATCTATTTGCTTATTCTGTTTGTCCTTTTTGAAGATTTTTTCCTTGTCCGTTTATCATTTTAAGAACTTTTGAGTAACGTTAACACTCTTTACCTTTCCTGTCACTCGCCGCCACAGTAAGACAAACCTGCGAGCTTCATCATGGATAGCTGAATTAAAAAGGGTCAAATCTTATCTTTCATCCATAAACACTATCTACTGAGTCAGATGAGACAAAAAAAAAAAACCATTAATCAGTAATAAATATCAGTATTACAATTCTGTAGCCGATACTTGTACTTCAAAGATCATGTTTTTTTTTTTTTTTACAAATCTCTAGTATTGAAGGGTATCATGCCAATGGGTTCTTCAGAACATGAATGTGATTGAAATATTTCGAGGCCGGAACAAGGAATGCGATAACCTTATAGTCATGTGGAAAGATGAGCACTGCACATCATCGTGGGATTTCCGAAATCTGATAAGTAAGGAAAATATGGAGCATAGCCAAGTTTCACAATCTAACTGACTCACGTGACAAGTGCACGCTCACCATAAGGAGACAGAATCCGCAGCTACGTATTTAAGAGGCAGTGACTGACACTTCTAACAAAGGGAATTAATTTCTCTAAACTCATCAATGAAGAAATGCGATAGAAACCCTATATTCGTAAATAGCGCACAAACATAAAAACGACTAAATTCTGAATGCTTTGAGCTGTGAGACGATAGTACAGAAGAGGCGAAGAGAATTATCAAAAGATCAAGATAAGAGAGCTCAGCATGGGGTCCGTGGCGTATTGTGTGTTGGTCCTGTGTCAATGAGGGGGATGGATTGGATTGGGGCGAGGAGTGTGCCGGAGATAAAACATTAACGTTATGACTGGATTGGTAAGTTAAACACCTGTTACGCAACATGATGCAGAGAGAGAGAGAGAGAGAGAGAGAGAGAGAGAGAGAGAGAGAGAGAGAGAGAGAGAATGTTTAGCTACATCGATCATACACTTCACTGTGTATACAAGTCATTTCTTACACTACTACTACTACTACTACTACTACTACTACCACTACTACTGATCCTACTAGTTTTCTTTTTTTCTTCTATTACTACGCACTGCTATTACTACTACTACTACTACTACTACTACTACTACTGCTACTACTACTTCCACTATCATTCTAAAAGTTACAAACCTATAAGGCTAACAAAATGACGCTAAAAAAACACTAAATAGCACCTGTCACCGTATCAACTTCTACCCACGTTTAAATGCACGCGTATGGACGTGAACACAAAGCATGTACTGTATAATGTCTCTCCGGGTGTCAATGCGAAGAGATACTCAGTTATGAACTTTGTATGCCCAGCTCACAGACAAACTGATAGGCAGGTAGACAAGAGGGGGCAAAATCACATTATCTCAAACAATATCCTGACGTGATCGTTATGAACTGGTTATTGTTTGTGTGTATAGCGTATGTGTGTGTTTACAGCAGCATTTCTTGAGTCATGTATCAGCGGAAGGACACCTACTCCCTGATACACTCTCCTTATCACGAGGTCACACTGACGGCGGAGGTTACCATTATGTCATTCTGTACAGGAGGGTTGAAACCTAGTTGTGTTCGGCTTTACCGTGTGTGTGTGTGTGTGTGTGTGTGTGTGTGTGTGTGTGTGTGTGTGTGCTGACTCGCAATGAATCATGAATGACTACATAAAAAGCCAAGGCCACGAAATTTTCGCTCCCTTAGTTGCAGGATTTAGTGTTAGCTAGTCGTTATTTTTTTTTCCAGTTTTCTTTCAACAACAGGAGTGTACTGCATCACGCCGTATACTCCTAGACTAAAGTTATTCGCTCTCTTATATTTTCGGAACTAAGAGGATGATCGCAAAGAAACACATCATATGATAACACAATTTTCCAATTCTAGGTTGCATAAGTTTCATAACTTCTGTTGGATGGAAAAAAAAAAATATAAACCAACAATACGTGCATGTGAAATTCAGTTAAATTATATGCATGCCCCACCCACACGATAAAACTGAAATAGTGACGGTGCAGTTCTCATTTCGGGGAGTCAGTGGTGACGTGCTCGTATGTGACTTGACTCACGTACAGTACACTTGGAATCTTCGCTCATTTGTTCAGCGATCCTGTGCGGTCACCGCTCTATTATACAAAAATGTGGCATCTCTTTGTCAAACTATCATGAACTTTAGTTTCTTTGTCTTGTTTTGTATATTAGCTGTTTGATGGCTGCTAAATCCATGTAACCTTTTTATAATCGTAGAAAGTAAGCACCATCACTATCCTATCGTCATTATACATAACTATTGAAAATACCCATAAAACAGTCTTAAAGATCTTTGAGCGTCTTGTAAACCAGGTCGCCGCCACCTGGCACCGTGAGATTAGACACTTAAAGATGGAGATATCCCTTCCTGCTTGATGATAATTATTATCCAGTGATCTTCCGTTTATCAGATAAGAAATATCTCATCAAAAGACGCACAAAAACAAAGAAAATGTAAATCTATCGTGTGTACATTCTTACATATATTTCAATTACATTTTTCTGATGTACGACATAAATTGTAAAACCTCTTGTAACTTTTTTATTTTTATTTCAATCAGCGAAAGTTCTACGATTGTTAATTTGTTGTTTAATACCACAAATGTGCATTAGTATACTGCTTCATCTTTTTTCCTTTCTGCATTGCAAAATTAACTTATCAAAGTAGTATGATAAATAGTCTTTGTCACGTCCATGATCCAATTATGTCACTGGCCTACAAAAAAACGCTTGGGAAGAATGGGAGAGTCACTTACGAGAGGAGGTGTAGAGGGTGGTTGGTTAAGAACTGCTGATAGTGATTACACTGATATACATCATATCAGTGTCTCCTATCTTAATGAACCCCATCATCTTCGAGATATTGAGTGCAACTATTTCAACTCAATTGTGCTTTGTGATCACACCAGAGAAGCTTAAGTCATCGCTATTTCCGGTTATGTATCTCGTGTTTTAAAATTCAATCACTTCTAAGGAAGAGATGAGGGTGAGACACGCTGACCATCTTGGAGAGCCTTGAATGATAAGACCCAGTGGCTGATGACAAGACAGTACGGCGATGAGGAGCAGTGTGGCAGGAACTCCTGCTGTGACCGATCCCTCCCACCGCCAAGAGCCGCCGTCCACCCACGCAAGAATTATCTTCGAGGAAAACTTTACCATATTTGTGATATTTATGAATGGTGCCATGATGCAAAAGTCTAATATATGAAAAAGAAAAACCTTCATGAGATATACGCATTAAGCTGACCAACGGCGGGTTAAGGATGAAAGGCGGAGATAATTACTAATCCACCATGGCAGCTTTGTGTGCCCATTCCCAAACTGTTAACACGTAACCAGAAAATAATAAAGTGCTATGGAAATACTAGATGATAAACACCAAGTTTTCGATTTCTTTTACTAACTTTTAAGTCTCAAGTGTGTTTATACCTGATGAAGAAATGGCTAGTTTAGGAGAAGGAACGCTGAACTGCAACGATACGTGTTGTCAAATGTCATCCGGGAATGTTATTTGTTTTGGTGATTACAACTTTACGGACAGAGTGAACATTACGCACCCCGAACAATGGGAACTGGCGCTGCGATGGACCTACGCCTCGATAATTATGCTTCTGGCTGTGTTCGGGAACCTGACCATCATCATCATCTTGGCCAAAAACCGCATTCTACTACGCCATTCCATTAACTGCTTCATCTTGAATATGTCAGTGGCGGACCTGATCACCGCCCTGGCAGGTCCGATCCCCTTCACCATACGAGACACGGCCTTCTTTTGGGTGCTTGGGAAGGCATGGTGTCACCTGGAAGGTTATATACAAAGTGAGTAGCAAGTGAGTCTCTTTGACCATTAAAAGTTAATACAATTAAAGGAAGGTCGCGTAACACAAAAGATTTAAATGAAAAGGATGGAACTCAACCAACCCACATCGCTATAACAATTATCTTATCTCTACGTAAACATTTGCTTATCTTTATTTATTATTATCATTATTATTATTATTGTTATTATCATTATTATTTATTTTATTTTTTTATAGGTGAAAGACGATTGTTTCGCTATCAGAGACTCCACACTTAAAGATGTCAACATTTTTCGCAGATAAACATGGCTTGATAAATTCAAACTGATTTTCTAGTGACTGCTCTGCTCATGTTCTACCTTTTATAAATACGCAATACATGTACAATTTAATTTCCATGAGTATTATATCTACAATAGGATGTCTATGGCACGTTTTTTTTTTTTTTTCCACTCCTCTGTATGCATGATTTTTGAAAGAAGTCCTGCTTCTCTCATAAAAAAATGTGATGGTTTTGATATTCACATTCACTTGACACACTAAGAGTTTCTTTTAAGAAGGTGTTGCAATGTTACATAAGTTGCTAGTCTCATGGTATTTTCGGGAAAGATATGATTAGTATGATAAATAAGCTTTTTTACCTAAATTGCATATACTCTCCCAGTGCTGGTGATGTTGGTGAGTGTGACATCACTGGCTACCATCAGCTTTGATCGTATGATAGGCGTCATCCGGCCCTTCCACACTCATCTGAAGATGTGGCAGTGTTTCGTCATCATCGTCATTATTTGGATCGTATCAGCTATACTTGCTGTGCCTTTTGGCATCTACAGAATCTATACGGTGGGTTTATATTTTGCTGTATATTGTTAGAAGAGAGGTTTTCTGGAAGGTTATGGCAAAGTCAGGGGGAAAATAGCATTGAAAATCCACTGCAAAGTCTGACATGAGGTTTGTTGCAGGTCCACGAATGGCAAGACCTTACTGAAGTAACGTGTGGTGAGGATGCACAAAAAATTCAAGTCTGGTGGATGGTCAGCATGATCGGCCTGACGTGGCTGCCTCTCCTCATCATGCTCGGCTGCTACACCACCATCCTTGTTTACTTCAGGAGCTCAGAATTCAGGAGTCGTACAAATAGTGGTGAGTAGCGCCTATCCTGATAGATTAGGTGAATAAGTTATTCGACATATTCATACAGTCTCATTTCTCACAATAATTATTTGATATAATGTTAGTTGTCATTATTCTTTTCTGGTATCTTGCATATTGAATTCTTTTTGTAGTTTTATGTCTAAATACTTCATTCTGACTTATAAGTAAATCAATAAACTCTCATACTCGATACGGTAAATTCATATAGCATTGTTATGCCGTAGAAGTTTTCTTCGTAAAGACATGTTACGATATTTGGATGTTCCTGTCATCGGGAGACTTGATTAGCGAGGATACGTATATTCCCCCTACAGAACATCCCTCCATCACACTTATGAAGCGACGAGTAGTGATCATGATGTTCATCATCGTCATTGCCTTCACACTCTTTTGGCTGCCGTTCCAAATAATAAAAATCTGCGGCAATTCGATGTTTTTTGGCGAGGACGGCCAAATTAAGAGCCCAGAAGCGCAAAAGGTGAGCTATGCACTCCATACTACAGAAGCCAATGACATCCTTTGTATATTGGATGTCTAAGATTACGGCAGGCAGAGAGAGAGAGAGAGAGAGAGAGAGAGAGAGAGAGAGAGAGAGAGAGAGAGAGAGAGAGAGAGAGAGAGTGTGTGTGTGTGTGTGTGTGTGTGTGTGTGTGTGTGTGTGTGTGTGTGTGTGTGTGTGTGTGTGTGTGTGTGTGTGTGTGTGAGAGAGAGAGAGAGAGAGAGAGAGAGAGAGAGAGAGAGAGAGAGAGAGAGAGAGAGAGAGAGAGAGAGAGAGAGAGAGAGAGAGAGAGAGAGAGAGAGAGAGAGAGAGAGAGAGAGAGAGAGAGAGGATGCATTATGTCGGTCAGCTAATCGTTCGTTCACCTGAATAAAGAAAACTGCATTAATTGAGGTCGATGCACTTTTTATAACAGATGCAGACTTGGACAGCCCAGTACTCGGTTCTCACTCCTTCTATATTGTGCATTATATATAGTGAAGGAAAAAGTCATATGATTCCCCTTTGCAAGAACTGTACCGTCACCAACATCAACCCCCTCAGCAACTCATCGCCTTTGCTTCTCTTCGTTGCAGAGTTACGACATTCTGTACACATTGTGCCACTACATGATGTACACTAACGTGGCGGTCAACCCGATCATCTATGCCCTCATGCACCAAACCTTTCGCCGCGCCCTCCGTGTCACCTTCCCCTGCCTCTATCAACGTAAGGTAATGAAGTTAATTAATCCCTTCAATACTGGGACACATTTTTACCTTGAGATTTGTGTACGATTAGACAATTTTATTGATATTAGGAAGGGTCTATGAAGGTCAGAAGATTAATAACCAGTCTTCACTATTCTTATTTCCCCACAAAAGTTTCTGAAGCTATAGAAAAACACCAAACAGTAAGCAGAATGAATATGGAAACGCGTCATGGTACCGACGGGGGTTAAGCTGTCGCCACCACCACCAATACAAGCATCAGATTCATCTCTATTTTGTTTCTAGCAGGATATACATCAAAACATACAATACTTTTTTTTTTTTTTTTTTTTTTCTAACATTACTTTTTTCCTTCCTCTTCATCCCGGAACAGTCTGCCTTCGTGCTAACGCCTGGTTTGGGCCGCCAGCACTATGTCTGGTCCATACGGTCCACTTCCAATGTGTACAGCGATGTGATGGCAATGTCAAGGTGAGTAGCGTGTGGGGCATGACGCTAGAGATAGATAAATAGACAGATGGATAGATAGATAGGTAAATAGATACGAGAGAGAGAGAGAGAGAGAGAGAGAGAGAGAGAGAGAGAGAGAGAGAGAGAGAGAGAGAGAGAGAGAGAGAGAGAGAGAGAGAGAGAGAGAGAGAGAGAGAGAGAGAGATGTAAGGTGGTAAAGGGATCTACAAGCAAATATATTAGTGTTTAAAATCATTACCAGTGGAAAAAAATATAAAAAGAAGAAATCGATATATGATCAAAATCTGGACAAAAAATCTAACAAAAAAAAGTAAAACAAGTTCCATCAAGAATAGAGAGAGAGAGAAAAAAAAAAAAGTAACAGGAAATACATACAAAAGTGGGAGCCGATACAGACTTTCAATCTCACGCCTACCACTGGACGACATGAAGCCACATTCTTTGCTTTCTTCCTTCCAGTGGATTGGTGCATTCATGAAGACCTTCCGTCCTCTGCATTCATTTAAATCTTCCGTCCTCTGCATTCATTAAGATCTTCCGTCCTCTGCATGCCTTTAAATCTTCCGTCTTCCATAAGTCTTCTTAATCCTTTCAGTACTGTGGCGCATTTTCACCTCGAATTTTGGGTGTGATAAGATTATTTTATTGACATTGGGAAGGGTCTATGGAGGGCAGAAGTTTAATGGCCACAGTCTTCACTGTTTAATCTCTCCATGAGCTTCTGAAGCTGTAGAAAATCACCAAATAGTAACCAGAATGAATATGGATACGCGTCATGGTACTGAAGAGGTTAATTCAAAGCATTTTCACACACATCATCAGTTATTATTTCTATGAGTAAAATTTTGAAGACGTCGATACTAAAATAATATTAATAAGAAAAAATCAACTCTTCAGAAAATGTGAGGAAAGAAAAAGAAACACTTAACTGACATTAACAAATCTATACACGTTTCGATAGTGGCGAGGCCTTTAGCGGGGCGTGCCAACTTTCATATGAATGCTTTTATATATAAATTCAATACATGCCGATTTTCTTCCAAGATTTTCCGAAAGAATATTATGTTGATATCACTATTTTCCTTTCATTAATACCTTCAAAATTAAATTAATGAGAAGGCTTATTGATATAGTAAGGAACTGAACTGGCAAAAAGAATCATGAGCGTACTGCATCAATCAGCTGCCTGGCCGAAATGGGGGAAAGCAGGAGAGGAGCTTCTAGAATAGCTTAGACTAAGGCAACTATAACGTAGTAATATTATTTTTCAGACAAAATCCTGAAGAGCGAAGGCGAAGGATGAGAGCGTCGAGTGCTGTCATCGGGTCTGCAGCCATGGCCGCTTCTATCATCATTGAAACTAACTCGCAAAATCAGAGGGATAATAATTCTGAGAGATCTGGACAGACTGAGATCACGGAGGTGCAGAACGAGGCTGAAGACTGGAGACCCAACGGAGGACGACCCTTGGCTGATGAGAGGTACGTCAGTGACTTGAAGCCCAGGGAAATATCCATCGTTAGCACGGGCGCCTTGGGGCAACTCATCTCGCAGGTGATCGAAGAGGAGTCTTCAAGCGACGTGGAGGGTGAGAGAATCTTGTGACGAGGTCTTACTAACACTCCGCAACCCTTTTTAATTAACAGAGCTGCGGCGATGTGCATGTAGATCTTATATTCGCAATCACCACCTCATTAACTATTTCGCCATTACATTATTCTCGTACTTTATGTAATCACGGTCTTGATTTAAAATTGGACAGGTGATGTCTTGTCGTAAGTGTTTGATGCTGACACAACAACTCTGTTTGGTGGATGTGGTGTGGTCGGTGTGGCGTGGTGTGAGGCACCAAAACTGATTGACAAGGCTGACTGACAAGGCAGACTGAGGGTCGAGTGCGTTTTTGGTTATTACAGATCTCTTAAGTTAGGCAAGTGCTTCATTTTGAGTACGAAGTTCAACAAAATAAATGTGATAATTATGATATTTATGTCTAGATAATAGTCATCCTTGTTTGTGAAGGTCAAAACGTGTTTATGTGTTTTATAACTGCACTGTATAAATAAAGTAATATCAAAAGAAACTACATTTTATTCATCAGATGATTTGTTGAGTAAAATATGTGTGTGTGTGTGTGTGTGTGTGTGTGTGTGTGTGTTTATGCAAGAGGTAAAATCAGCCAAGGGCAACAAAAGATAAAAAAAAAAAAAGGCCCACTTGAAATGTCAGTTCCCTTAAAGATTGATACAGAATTAGCCAAAAGTCAGAGGTAAATGTCTTGAAACCTCCGTCTTAAAAGAAGTCAAGTCATAGGAAGATGGAAATACAGAAGCAGGCAGGGAGTTCAATAGTTTACCAGAGAAAGGTATAAATGACTGAGAGTACTGGTTAACTCTTGTATTAGAGAGTTGGACAGAATAAGGATGAAGATCTCTTCACAACACTATACAAACATCCTTCTCTTCATCCTTAGCGTGCACGTGCAGCGAAGTGCCTTGACACGTGGAAACAAGACTATAATCGTGGCATGGTTGTCCTTGCAAGAAGGCGGAGCTCTGCCTCAGCCACCAGCCTCAAGGTCTCATCGTGCAGTTTGGAGAATTGTTAGTGTAATTTCAATTGTCTCATCCTTTTCTCATTTTCCAAAAAACCCAGGAATGGGTAAACCCAATAACCTTGTACCGAGAGGTGGAATAATCCGGTGGTATTATGGGAGATACAGCAAGTGGAGAGATAAGAGGAGGCGGCAAGTAAGACATCAAAGATATGCGCAGGGGTTCAGTTAACTCTGGACCTCCAATCTACTAGGTTCCACGAGTTTGGCTTACTAACCTAATCACTTTGTTTATGCAGAAACATAAAATCCTGACACTTTCTAAAAACATCTCGAACAACAGAGGAAAACTCATGTAACTGAAATAAGAAGGAACTACCCAGTGATTCTCAACTAATTAGTGAAGTTTCAGATTATATAAACGATATTTCAGAACGTTTTACAGTTCTCAAAAAACACGTGAAAATACAAGTGAAAGTTATTTGTTTATTTCATGTACTTTTGCCTCCTTGTCTTTCGCGAGATGGAATGCGAATCACTTGACGTGCAAGAATGTTTCCTCAAGGCATGGTGCTGATCTGACTGACGGTGGACAGCTTGGTACGTGACGATACCATGGTGGCTCAATTGGACCTTGAGTGGGAGGTATCTCTGGGAGACGAAATGGTCGATCCCCTCTCAATATCCTGCAACTTGACGTGCTGCAAGTACAGTGACGATGACGATGATGTTGTCTGCTTCAGTGACTTAAATTTCACAGAATATAAGAACCTAACGACATGGGCGCCTTGGGAACTGGCTGTGAGGTGGACTTTCGCTTCGCTGATCGTGCTCGTGGCTGCCCTCGCAAACCTGACGATCATCATCATCCTGGCTAAGAATCGTCTTCTCCTCCGCACTTCGGTCAATCATTTCATTCTCAACATGTCTGTGGCCGACTTGACTCTTGCACTCACCGGCCCCATCCCCTTTACTATACGGGACACTAGCATGTTCTGGCCTCTCGGTGAAGCTTGGTGCTACTTGGAAGGATACATACAAAGTGAGTCACCATCATGCACGATACTTAGCTGTTAGCCATCTTATTCAGGGAGAACGTTTTGTTAGGCATGAAAATGAAAAAAAACCCATTGTAGATAATTCCTTCTATGTTTAGATAGCTAGACCAACTTTTCATCTTTACGAAAACTGCTTCCTTTTGGGTTAAACTTGAAAGTACATATTCTCTTGAAATTTCTATACCTATCATTAAGAACATCCTTACGTTCGTGGCCTTTTGATGTGTGCCGCAGTGGTCGTGATGCTGGTGAGTCTTGAGTCGCTTGCCACCATCAGCTGTGACCGCATGATGGGGGTGGTGCGGCCCTTCCACACCCACCTCAAGACATGGCAGTCCCTCGCCATCATCATCATCATCTGGGTGTCCTCCGCATTGCTCGCCGTGCCGTGGGGCCTCTACAGGGTATACACGGTGGGTCATCTGAGGAAGCTCTGTTCGTCCTCGTGGTGTTCGATGGATCTTGCTTTCTGTGCTTTGAGTGTGGTTTTGCTATGCAGATAATTTTTCTCTATGTAAGTTATTGATGTTGATGTAGATGTAGATATAAACTCGAAGAGACTTCTATCCTTCACTGGTTTTTCTAGATTTTTTCGCTCCTTTTTTCCTTGTTTTCCAGATGTACAATATTTCTTTTTCTGTTTTCTAAGAGTATTTCAGAATATGTTGTGGTGGATAGGAAGTCGTGTTGCTAGTAGGGTTGAAGAAGGGAAACAGTCATGATGCACAGTGTTTGACAGGGCAACAGCAATTATTTAAAAAGAGTCCACTGAGGTGCCAATGGCCATGGAAGTCAATTCCATCAAATAATATATCTTTTGTCATCATATTCCTTATAATCAATACCAAGTAAAAAAAAGTCTATGTTGAAATGTGCGTTATTTTATGTACGAGTAACCTTCAATCAAATTCACTTGTTTGTAACTGGGAATCTTTGATTATTTGGTGTGGGTGGCGCTGGTGGTGAAAAGTTTGTTGTGTTTCCTGTCATTAATTGGCCGGTTACATCGATTTCCATGAAGGAAAAAGCATGAAAAAAGTACTACTGATTTTCTTTTCCAATGATATAATTTTTCTATGACGATTCTTTTTTAGACAAATTTGAGAAAAAAAAAGAAAACTGGAGTTATATGTCTCCATTGATGTTCTGATAAAAGACTATCTGCATTTTAGAGACTCATCTTTGAGCCCATAAAGCTATACGTAAGGACTGTTTGTCAATATTTCATATTT
Source organism: Portunus trituberculatus (assembly GCF_017591435.1). Taxonomy (NCBI): domain Eukaryota; kingdom Metazoa; phylum Arthropoda; class Malacostraca; order Decapoda; family Portunidae; genus Portunus; species Portunus trituberculatus. The sequence continues at coordinate 30,298,992 of NC_059271.1, read as the reverse complement.
ATCCATAAATTCTAAACATGTTAAAAATATTTCAAATATAAAAAAATAGTGCTAATTTTCTTACTGGACGTACTTAATGAGATTCAATATCGTCCAAAACCCATGGGAATAAATCTACTGTTTTAATATTTGTCAATATAGTGGCTACACTTTGTAAAAAGTCATGAAACGGTATTAATCACTTCGACGAAATGACTTGCTCAAAGTGATAAACCTGGGAACCACAGTAGTGGAGATAACTCTCCTATCACTCAAGTATACTGGTGATCTGAACAACGTACACGTCAAAGAATAATGAAAATAAATAAATAGATAAATAAGTAAATAAAAAAAAAAACAAAACACAAGAGAAGTGTTGGTCGTGCAGCGCGGTTCACTGATGCAGTGGTCGCCTCGCAACACCCTCACTGCTGCCTCTTGTCCTGCAGATACGCATGTGGAAAGACCGCACGGAGACTAACTGCGGGGAGAAGGAGACACTGTACGTGTGGTGGATGGCACTAGTGGGCCTCGCGTGGCTGTCGCTCGCCATCATGCTCGTCTGCTATTCTACCATCCTCGCTTATTTCAGGCATCCCAGCTACAAGAATGTCTCCAAAAGAGGTGAGTCAGTTTATGAAATCCTTAATATTGAATGCAGGATGGATAAGAAATGCCACAGTTTACCCATTTCGCTACTAGTGATGAAAATTTTATATCACGAAAAGGCTGAATCATGGCGACACACCGCTGCTCATTGCCTCATCTGGTTATTTCTGAGTAGGGAATGCCTGAACCCTAATACACGGCATTGACTATTCCCACAGAACACCCCGTGATGACTCACCTCAAGAAGCGAGTGGTAAAAATGATGTTCCTGTTGGTGGTGACCTTCGCGGTGTGCTGGCTGCCCATGCAGCTGCTCAACATCTTCCACACCAACTTTCTGAATGACTTCGGTGGCTTGAAGGATGATGCCTCAAAGAGGGTGAGAGAGAGAGAGAGAGAGAGAGAGAGAGAGAGAGAGAGAGAGAGAGAGAGAGAGAGAGAGAGAGAGAGAGAGAGAGAGAGAGAGAGAGAGAGAGAGAGAGAGAGAGAGAGAGAGAGAGAGAGAGTTCTTTGGTTACACTAGGAATTCATTGACTCTACTGGTAAAAAGAAAGAAAAAAAAAATGCTAAACACACACACACACACACACACACACACACACACACACACACACACACATGTATAATACTTGACTGTTTTTTTTTTTTTTTTTCGCTACACACATATATGTCACTCCTTGGAACAGAATTACGCGGCGCTGATGACGGTGTCCCAATACATGATTTACGTGAATCCCGTCGTCAACCCAGTCATCTACGGCCTCCTCCACCAGAATTTTCGACGTGCCTTCAGGCTCACTTTCCCCTGCATCTTTACACGGAAGGTGAGGAGAGAACAACGTGCGTGATGATAGATGTCCTCTTCATCTTTGATATATAGTATTATTTACAAAAGGCATAAGCCATCTGCTTTGTATATACTTTCCCTTTTTTTTCCCGTGTGTGTGTGTGTGTGTGTGTGTGTGTGTGTGTGTGTGTGTGTGTGTGTGTGTGTGTGTGTGTGTGTGTGTGTGTGTGTGTGTGTGTGTGTGTGTGTGTTTATGTATGTAAGAGGGGAAAACTGGCCAAGGGCAACGAAAAATAAGAAAGGGTCACTTAGTTGCCAGTTCCCTTGCAGGTCCAAGAGAGTTAGCCAAAAGAAAGGTATAAATGTTTTGAATCCCATCCTTAAATGAAATAAATAAATGAAATTGGAAATACAGAAGCAGGCAGGGAGTTCCAGAGTTTACCAGAGAGAGATATGAATGATTGAGAGTACTGGTTAACTCTCGCATTAGCAAGTTGGACAGAGCAGGGGTGAGAGGAAGAAGAAAGCCTTATGCAGCGAGGGTGGGTGAGGAGGGAAGGCATGTAGTTAGCAAGATCAGAAGACCAGTTAACATGAAAATAGCGGTAGAAGATAACAAGAGATGCCACATTCCGGCGGTGAGAAAGAGGCTGAAGAACAATCAGTCAAAGGAGGGGAGTTGATAAGACAAAAAGCTTTTGATTCCACCCTATCTAATAAAACTGTATGAGTGGAACCATCCAAACATGAGAAGAGTACTCCATATACAAGGGCGAATGAGGCCTTTTTACAGGGTAAGAAATTGGGCGGGGGGATGAGAAAAACTGGCGGAGACCCCTCAGAAAGCCTAACTACATAGAAGCTGTTTTAGCAAGAGATGAGATGTGAAGTTTCCATTTTAGATTATGAGTACAGGACAGACCGAGAATATTCAGTTTAAAGGAGGGGGACACATAGATGTGATTGAAGAAGAGGGGATAGTTACCTGGAAGGTTGATAAATGGAGGAATTGAATTTTTGAGGCATTGAACAATATACAAGTTTTCTCTACCCCAATTAGAAATCTTACAAAGATCACAAGTCAGGCGTTCTGTGGCACTCCTGTGTATTTACCTAGTTGTAGTTTTACAGGGCCTGGGCTTTACGCTCGTGTGGCCCCATCTCCTTATCTACACTTACCCAATTTTTCTTTAAAACTATGCACACTCGTTGCTGTGTGTGTGTGTGTGTGTGTGTGTGTGTGTGTGTGTGTGTGTTTCACTGTTTGATCTGCTGCAGTCTCTGACGAGACAGCCAGATGTTACCCTACGGAACGAGCTCAGATCTCATTATTTCCGATCTTCGGATAGGCCTAAGACCAGACGTACACCACACACCGGGACAACAAGGTCACAACTCCTCGATTTACATCCTGTACCTACTCACTGCTAGGTGAACAGGGGCTACACGTGAAAGGAGACACACCCAAATATCTCCACCCGGCCGGGGAATCGAACCCCGGTCCTCTGGCTTGTGAAGCCAGCGCTCTAACCACTGAGCTACCGTGTGTGTGTGTGTGTGTGTGTGTGTGTGTGTGTGTGTGTGTGTGTGTGTGTGTGTGTGTGTGTGTGTGTGTGCGTGCGTGCGTGCGTGTGTGTGTGTGTGTGTGTGTGTGTGTGTGTGTGTGTGTGTGTGTGTGTGTGTGTGTGTGTGTGTGTGTGTGTGTGTGTGTGTGTGTGTGTGTGTGTGTGTGTGTGTGTTATAGATGACATAACTCCTCTGTGCCTATCTGTTGCTAGTCGTGGAATAGTGTAGAAGTTCTTTACCATACATACTACAACGTACAATTATACATATTATACATTACGTCTATATTATGTAAGTTTTAAAGCAGTCTTTTTCTGAGTGCTTACCACTTGGAGGTCTCATACAGTCCCCGCGTACCACCTGGTTCCAGAAAAAAAAAAACTCAATTCCAGCAAATATCAATTTATTCACAATTAGAACACACAAATGAACTAACGACAATGATGACAGCTCAATTTAGTGCAAGGGATGCATCTGTTTCTTCTCCATCATGATCGGTGCCAGATTATCTTGTGTAAGGAATAATAATTTTTCTAAGAAATTAATGAATTTAATTTAACTAAAAATTGTATATGATCCTGAAAGTGTTCATGTATCACCTGGAAGGCCTTCGCGTACCATAGGTTGGAAACCATTGTTCCAGAGGTTACCATCATCAATTCAAATGGCTAACTATCTTACTACTATTTGAATGAGAGAACTTTTACTGTATAACAAAGAAGTAATAGAATACCTAGACTGAACAGAAATTTCCTTAAAGCTAAAACATATTCAATGTCTTTTCCGAGTCGTTAACTATCCCACCATGAGTCACGGCTGCCTTCCATTTCTTCCCTGGCAGTCCACCCTGGTCCTGACCCGCGGCCAAGGTGTCACCCGATACATGTGGTCTGTCAGATCGACTGGCTCGCAGCCAAGCGTCACCGGGCAGCACAGGTGAGTTGGATGTGAAAAAAGGGAAGATTCGCGCGAGAAGCAAGGAAAACTATAAGATTAAGATGAAAGCATATACTGTCTCTCTTCCTACAGGCACAGCAGCGAGAGACAGGTGCAGCCTTACTCCCCTGAGCGCAACACTACAACGCCACGGCGGAGATTGAGTGGTTCCGAGACACTCAGTGATGAAGCGCAAAGAAACAGTCATGTCAGCAGTAAGGATGAGCGAAAGAGGAGAAAGAAGTGCTGCATTCTGAAACCTCGGCGTCTTGCACGACAGAAATCTAAGAAAGAGGATAGAGGGTCTCCTGAGAATGACAATGATGGAAGATTCTGCTCTGCAGGCTCTTCCTTCGTCAATGAAAAATATGTACGAGACTTGCCTCAGAAGATTTCCATTGTGAGCAAGGGCGCCCTGGGTCACCTTATCACAGAGGTCATCGAGGAGGAGACTTCAAGTGATGCAGAGAGGGAGAGAGTCTTGTGAAAAAAAAAGTGACATTCTTGCCTAATTTCATTAAAGTATATTTTTTTCTGATGTAAGAGGGAGAACTGCCAAAGGCAAAAAAATGAATATTAGAAAAAAAGGTCCACTGGAATTGTAGTATATCCATTTGGTAATCGTAGTGAAGGACAGTCCAGACATGTTCACTGGATGTGATGGAGATTTGAGGAACTCTTGCCATAAAAAGAAAGAAAAAAGAAATTACTGTCTGGAAGACTGATTCTAATTGATGGATGAGCTTATAAGTGAAATAGTAAATTTAAGGCATGAAATACTATGAAAATATCCTGTTTGATGTAAATGTTGTTATACTTTAAGTATATTCCATAAAGCATTGCCTGTGCTGGCGCAGGCGAGGATAAACTTCTTATGTTTAGAAATGTTCTAGACTCATTATCTTATGATTCGATACTCCGTTTGATTGGTCACATTCAGATTTCAGGTTGATGAACACTGTGTTGGTGACTTACTTCTTTGAAGCTATAAAAAAAAAAAAAAAAAAAAATCCTGATGATGGCAGGTGAGAATTTCCAAACGAGTTTTATGGAAACCAATCCCTTGGTTATTGAGTCATAAGAATGTCTAGAAAAGCTTCTAACTTGGCAATACCTCTTCTTATAGACTGGAAGTTGTTGCCTTTAGTTGATTTACTTACATAGCCTTGTGGAGATAATATGTGCAAACAGTGACAAATAATAATCAGATTATATAGTAGTAGCAGACTTATAGCGATTATAGACTCTGCTGGCAATGGATGTGAAACGAAGCCTTGTTTGCTATCAGGTCACAAGTCCTCAGAAACTTTTACTCTTCCATTATCTGCTTTCTTTCTTTTTTTTTTGTATGTTCTCCTTTTCTTTCTCTTTCGTTCTCTTTCTTCAAGACCAGTCAGTAGTAGTAGTAGTAGTAGTAGTAGTAGTAGTAACAAAACAAGTAATAATTATCACCACAACACACCACCACCACTACCACCATCACCACCACCAAAGTTCTTAACGAAGCCCAATATACGTAGATGTAAAGCCTCCAACAAACTCCCCTTCACTTTGTTGACCTAAGTGTTGATAATTCTCCCCTCAGTAACACCTCAGCAGGAAGCTAATGGCGGGGCCTCCAGCGGTACAGTGAGAAGTGGAGAGCGGAGGGGAGAGCGGAGGGGAGTTTGGTGGAAGCGGTGATACGATGGAAAGAAGGAAAGGAAGGAAGAAAGGGCTACAGTAACATGGCGTAAAGAGGAGAAACGTGTGGTATAAAGTCAGTAAGATGAACAAGAGAGTACGATAATGTGGTGTGGCGCATAAGTGAGGAACAAAATTGTGTGAAGGCGTAGGAAGCATAAGGATGAAGAGGAGGTTGTGTTAAGGAAGAAGATAAGAAGTATGAAGCGAGAGTGTGGCGAGGAAGAAATAGCATGGTGTATGTAAATAAGAGGCGAACGACAAAGCGTGACGGAAGATGTTAGATAAGGAAGAGGAGGTGGAAGGAAGTGCTAAGTGTTGCGTGAAGGAAGGAGGCGTGGAGTGAGGAAGAGCGTGGCATCGTGATGAAGTGGAGGCAGGGAAGACGTTGGCATGGGCGTGAAGGAAAAGAATAAAGTGAAGTGATTAAGAATAACTCATACGTGACGCCACATACGAATGCATGCAAATAATGAGTAATGTTAAAATGAAAGGTCAAATTACCGAAAATAAAGGAAACTCCAAATTTATGAAGAAAAATCAACAAAAAAAAAAAAAAAAAAAATACAAATAATGCAGGCTAGGAGGAGTAAAGCCTGAAGGAGCGAAAAGAAGAGTGAGGCGTGGGAAAGAAACTCCTGGAGCGCATTTTTACCATGAGTTTTGGGTATTGATTTTACTGACATTACGAGAGGTCTATAAGGAATTAGAAGATTAATGGCCAGAGTCTTCACTATTTTAATCCCCCCCCCCTACATAAGTTTCTGAAGCTGTATAAAATCACCAAATAGTAAGCAGAATGAATATGGAAACACGTTCTGGTACTGAAGGGATTAATACTTACTGCAGACACGTAAACTTATATTATATAGCACGTGTCTCTTGCAAAATTGTCACGAGGGTTTTACTTCCAATTCTGTTCTGATTTGACTTATCGATTACTACTGAGCTTGGGAATGAAGGGAAGACTAAAGTGTGGGTGGAGGGAAGAGAGAAGCGTGAGTGGAGGGAAGAGAGAAGCGTGAGTGGAGAGAAGAGAGAAAAATAAGTAGAGGGAAGAGAACAGAATAAGTGGAGGGAAGAGAGAAGCATGGGTGGAGGAAAGAGAGAAGAATAGGTGAAGGGAAGAGTAAAGAGTGAGTGGAGGGAAGAGAGAAGCGTGGATAGAGGGAAGAGAGAGAAGCGTGGGTGGAGGGAAGAGAGAAGAATAAGTGGAGGGAAGAGAGAAGCATAAGTGGAGGGAAGAGAGAAGCGTGAGTGGAGGGAAGAGAGAAGCGTGGATAGAGGGAAGATGGAGGGGCGACGGAGGCAATAGGTCACGGGGTGTCTTTGAGCTGGGACTGCCCCAACTGGAAGGCTTCCAGATGGTCGATAACTAAGCAGGTGGCAGAACCAACGCTGCCAGAAACAGATCATATATTGCCTATAAAACCGACGCCTCTACAAGAAGAAGAAAAGACGATGAAAAAAAAAAAAAAAAAAGGAAGAAGGGGTTTGGGTTTTCACCACTAATACCGTCACCACCACCACCACCACCACCGCAGCTTTTCAATTCATATCATGCCTTCATTTTCTTGCCCATTTTTGTATTCTCTCTCTCTCTCTCTCTCTCTCTCTCTCTCTCTCTCTGTCTGTCTGTCTGTCTTTATCGTGATCATATCTCAGCTCAAACACATAACCCTGAGAAAGAAAACGGACGAAGAGATGGGTCTGTAGAAAACGATAAGAATCTTAAGGTAACTTTGCTGATCGTGGATACAAACATTAAGATTATATTACTGATACAGGAGGAGAAGGAGAAGTAGAGGAGAAAAAAGACGAAGACGAAGAGATTAGTAGTAGTAGTAGTAGTAGTAGTAGTAGTAGTAGTAGTAGTAGTAGTACAACAGAAGTAAAAAAGTAGGAATGGTTTTGCTATTGTCTAAAAGAAAATTCAGCTCCTTTACCCATCCCTCTATCTTTTATTCTATCTTGTGTATCTGCATCCTTAAATCCCTATATAAACAACTGTTCATGCTGAAATTTTACTGAGTGATGACACATTTGACAAATTACTTATACATGCATATAATAATAATAATAATATAATAATAATAATAATAATATGTAAGTACATAGCCTTCATGTGTCTGCACTACTGAAAAAATAAACATAGACTTTTGGTAAAAATAAATGTAGGTTACTTAACACCAGTAGAGATGATAAAATCTTTTGATACAAGACGAGGGAACATAACACTACAATCATTGGTTTTAGACACAAATCATGCACGAAAAAATGCAAAATAAGTAGAAAAAAAGACATGATGTAAAACTGACAGAAAAATGAGCCGCAAACACTATTATGTAAAAAAAAAAAAAACACTTCTAACGAGAGAGAGAGAGAGAGAGAGAGAGAGAGAGAGAGAGAGAGAGAGAGAGAGAGAGAGAGAGAGAGAGGAAAAAAAAAAAAAAACACACACACATCTGAAAGGCAGTTAAATTACACATCAAATGAACCTTGCATACAAAACATATGCAACCCGAAAAAGAAAGAGAGAAAAGCACTATAGAGTGGCAATGAAACCCAGAAAATATGAGACCAATAAACCACCAGTGACGCACAACTGTCCCACGCTTGCCAAGATGAATTTGTCCTAATCGAGCCAGGCAATAATGGATGGAAGAAACAAAAGGCGAGGTCAGCCAAAGGGGACGCGGACAAGAAAAAAGGATCCATGAAAGAGAGTATGAGGAGCAGAGGAGACAAGACTGCGCAGAATGGCTGGTATTTGTGTGGGTGCGATGTAGAAGAAAGTTGGGACTGCAATTTGAGGCGCGTACACTGCAGGGGGAAGGAAGTGTTTAGTGGGGAAGGCGGGAATGGAGGGAGAGGGTGTAGTGGTGTGGGAGGCGAGGACTAGAGATGCAGGGCGTGACGTGAGGAGGAACCCAAAGATCTCCCATGCATTCCTGACGAGGCGGTGACTTCTGACATTGGGTGAAAAGCTGCCTGTATGATATCTGGTGTTAAAGATGTTTTGAATGACGTGTGTGTGTGTGTGTGTGTGTGTGTGTGTGTGTGTGTGTGTGTGTGTGTGTGTGTGTGTGTGTGTGTGTGTGTGTGTGTGTGTGTGTGTGTGTGTTTACGTTAAGGCCTATAGCGCCTGTAGGCACACTTGAAGAGTGTATGGGAAGCCCTGTTCAGCTTCCGCCCATTAGTGGCGCAGGCAATTTTATTTATAGTGGTACCCATATTAGGGCCCATATCACCGCCCATATGTGTGTGTTATGTGTGTGTGTCATAAGGGAAGCGTAAAGCAGTATTAATTCTCTTTCTCTCTCTCTCTCTCTCTCTCTCTCTCTCTCTCTCTCTCTCTCTCTCTCTCTCTCTCTCCAGCGTGAAAGACAACCGTGGTGGGGAAGAGCTCATTAGAAAGAAGATGAATAACATAAAAAAAGAAACAGAAGGAAGTCTATTTTTAAAACCTGCAAAGAGAGAAAGAGAAGAAGAAAAGGTCTTGCCGTGCTTCTTCTACTGAAAGAACAGAAGCAGGAATGGTGAATAATGCAACAGTGTTTTTATCTGCTTGAATAGAAAAAAGAAAGCGTGGACAGTTTTGGGGCTTAATACTAAAACGGCAGAAGCGTGTTCCAGTAATCCTCTATTGGAAATACGGTACAATTTTCATAGGATTTTAATCTGCCCATAGTTTTGTTCGTTAATTTTCGCATCATCTCACATTTTTTTCTCTCTTTTCTCTCATAATGAAGTGCGTTTGATATATCTAATGTTTTTTTTTTGTTTTAAATCTATCTATTATAAATTTTTCATGGCGGAGCGGAACTTACGAATTTGGATGAATAGTGTTGACATTATGGTGCTAAGTGACAGTCAAGCTTTCTGTCAATCAATCGTTGGTCATTTGTCTAAGTAATTACACTGATGGTTTGTAGATAGATTAGCCTTGCCCTTGACTCTCCCCAACTGACGTATAAAATGAGAATGGGATGACTGAAGTATATGGAATAGGTTATATTTCCATACAGATAACGGGAAATCGATTAGCCCAAGAGGTTTTGTACTGAAAAAAAAAAAAAAAAAAAGAGAGAGAGAGAGAGAGAGAGAGAGAGAGAGAGAGAGAGAGAGAGAGAGAGAGAGAGAGAGAGAGAGAGAGAGAGAGAGAGAGAGAGAGAGAGAGAGAGAGAGAGAGAGAGAGAGAGAGAGAGAGAGAGAGAGAATGCCACTGAATTATATGGTGAAAAGTATTAAACTGATGAGAAGGAGAGGCTGAAAGGTAAATAAATAACAAAATGATAAAGTCTGACGGAAAATATAAACGGCTTTAGCTACTGAATAAAAAGGAGATTGAATGTTGAAAGAAAGAAAACAACAACAACAACAGCAACAACAACAACAAAAACTATCACCCATACGTATTATGAAATATGTACATTAACGTTTTTACTTATTACAAATGCTTTCTCTTTGTTACTGCGCAATCTGAACTCTGACATCCAACTTACAAAATGTCTGAAATGGCATCGAGTGAGGCACATAAACATTTGTCCTTTATTCTGGGAAAAAAAAAAAAAGTGACGCCTGATGTGACAATGTGACAACCGTGTGAACTGTATCTCTTCCTTCTCTTGACACACTGACGCCCCTTTGAGACACACACACACACACACACACACACACACACACACACACACACACACACACACACACACACACACACACACACACACACACACACACACACTCACTCACTCACACACACACACACACACACACACACACACACACACACACACACACACACACACACACACACACTCTCTCTCTCTCTCTCTCTCTCTCTCTCTCTCTCTCTCTCTCTCTCTCTCTCTGGATCTGAACCGAACCAAACCACTGGGCCGTGTCGCCACTTCCCTCCTGCAGTGAGTGGAGGGAAGAGGCAGGTAATGGAGGAAGGAAGGTAGGTGTGAGGGAGGGGGAAGAAGGTCAGTTTAACATACATGCAACATTTATATGCACGGTAAAGTGGTGTGGCTAAGTGGTGTGTTTATCGTTCATCATACGGATAATTTACTTTTTTTTCGTAATGGAATCTATTTTAAGGGAGTATTGTTTGTTTAGTCGAATGTTCTTCTCCAGGTAGATGAACTGATTTTTGAGGACAAATTTTGGTGTAAGTATTTTTTTCTCCTTTTTTTTTTTTTTTTTTAAATTTCAGATGCATGTGTTTCAGAGGATTGATGTTTAGAAGGACCATTTCTTGATGTTGTCTTCATTAAGCGTTTTTTACTTGCATTCCCTTCTTATTCTTTTTTTCTTAATGCGACTGCTTTATAGTCTGACTAAAACTCAGAGTCATTCATTTTGTAAGTGTCAGGTTGGCAGCTCCTCTGTGTGTATGTATGTCAGGTCATCTTCCTCTGTATATTTACTCTCCATTCATAAGGCCAATGAACAGTGGGACGACTGACTTGTTTTGCAGGACTTGCCCGAACAAAGAGGGAGAGCTGCATCAAATGGCCACCATGAGCACCAGTACTTATTACAATACATGGCTGAGTGCAGTCAACCATTAGCAATAAAAGGGAGCATATCGCGATGCTTTCAGGTTAGAGCCCAATATACACCACCACATACAATGGTCTGTGAGAAGTGAAGCCTTATACCGATATCCTCCAGCGCGGCACCTCTCACCATGGCTTTGCATCTATAGATTCACGTCAACCCCGGAAAAAGGAGAATTATCTAAGGATGCTGCTGGCATAAACACACACACACACACACACACACACACACACACACACACACACACACACACACACACACACACACACACACACACACACACACACACACACACACACACACACACAAGACTGGAAGATGTTCCTGTGAGGGAAGGCGACAGACAAGTTGAGTAATAAGATGACTGAGTGCATGGTTTCCATTCTTGGTTCACGTGAATGTGTACATCCATATGTCACTACCGAGTCTTCCATAGCGAGCACTCCATGTCTTCCTTCGCTCGTCAATCCATCGTGCTTTATGAAGTCTCCAGGACGGTTTAATTTCTCCTGCGTGTTTGGACAAGACCAGTGTTCTTGTTTCATGTGAAGGAGGTAGACTACGCAAGCAAGGCGGTAGGAAGCAAGCGGAAGTGCAGCGGCAGGTCAAAGGACCTCAGTGCTTTATATTTACACCATGGAATCTGAGCACTTGCTCCTTGAGTAACGACATTCCCTTTGGAAAGAGGCGGGGCGGAGTCTTAGAGATTCTGCATCATAATTTCACCATATCTGTGTCTCTTTGGTGGGGGGAGGGTGTGGGACGTCTGGCTGAGGGCAGTCCCTCCGAGGGGCGGATCGGGGGTCGACTGTGAATGCCCTTGCAGTTCTTCCTCGTCTAGTGAGCCTCCGGTGCGCTTCTCCAACCTCGCTTGTCACACACAGCGCGCGGGAAAGAAATCAATAGAGGGAGGGAGGGAGAGGGAGAGGGATAGAGATAGAGAGTTAGAGAGAGAGAGAGCGAGAGAGCGAGTGTGGCCGGAACATGGCGCTGCACGCTGGTGTGTGAGCGGCGCCAGTGTCCCCGCAGCTCACTGGCCCCTCTCAGTTATTCAGGAGTCACATACATTACTCCAAACCTCCTCTTCGTAGTGCAGTGCCTACAGTGCCTACAGTAACCGTATCCATGATAGCGTGAAGCCCCAGGCCACTCCTCGACCCTGGACATGAGAGAGCGTAAGCCACAGTGACACGCCAGAGGTCTCGATCGCCCTCCGTCTGTACGCCTCTCAACATGTCCACCACCAGAGTGAGTAACACCGGTCTTCACCTCAGCCTTCCACGGGGGTGTAGTTCTCAGATCCCTCGGGTCGTGTGTAGCGGCTTCCATCTCCCATGATACACCAGAGTAAACCTTAGCACCAATGGGCACCGGCTCACTTAGGTATTCACAGGAAAAGGAGTGGTGTGGCTACTGCAAGAAATGTACAGCTATGTACGGTTAATGAGCAAACACCTTACCATTATGCTTTCCCTCGCTAGTGTGTGGGTTTTCTCCTTGTTTTGTGAGGCTTAGTTTACACTTCACCTGAACTTAAGCTGCCTCGTAGATTCCAGAGTGCATAAAAAAACCAAGTTTCTCATGTGAATGAACGAAAAGCTGGAAGAAAAAGAATCATTACGTTTGTGTGAGTTAGAACTTTAAAACTGTATATATTATGGGCCGCATGACAGCCACATTACCATAATTTGGAGGTGCAATAATGTTGGTAATAAGCCAGGATACCATGAAGCCAATGGTCCCTTCCTGGAAATTACATCCCTACGGTGATAAACGATTCCTAAAACGTATGCTATAGGGGGCACCGTGCTCCAGTGACTTTCCCTTGTGGGTCGCCGGACGCGTATTGTGGCTGCGTGGGATTTCAGATGATTTAAACAGCAAGAAGGAGAGAGGAAGGAAGGGAAGGGGAAGAGGGAGATATCATGTGTGAAGAAGGGCACGTTGTAAAGACGAAAGAAGAGGCCATACCTTCCAAATGAACCTTGTACTATGACACAAAGAGAAGCTAGACACATATAAAAATAATACCTGTATATATAAACGCAATTATCACAGGACTGAAAAGAACCATCGTAATTGGAATACCATCTAAATCACATCGGATACCTTTTTTTTTTCACCCATATAAGATGTAAAGAATAATTCCAGCAAATGTCACGACGCTTCCCTCTCTTTTCTGTTCTGCATAAAAATAACTGCACATTTGCTTCGATGGTCGTGTTTAACTGACCTGTTGAACCTTTGCTTGGATGTTGGACCAGAAAGTAACGACCGTAACAAGATAACGAGTGCAGGTCTTGGTGGGGCGGGGCGGGACGAGACGGAAGAAAAAAAAAAAAAAATAGGAGGAGACTGCCTCATGTAGATACAGTGATGGTGATGAGGCTGAAAATGACGGCGATGATAATGGTGATGAGGGATGGGAGAAAGGTGCTCATTGGGAGAATCACCATCATCGTCATCATCTCAACGCCTCCACTTCACCGTTCCTCCTTTCTCCTTGTTCCACCTCCCCTTTAGTCTATCCTTAACGTGTGTGTGTGTGTGTGTGTGTGTGTGTGTGTGTGTGTGTGTGTGTGTGTGTGTGTGTGTGTGTGTGTGTGTGTGTGTGTGTGTGTGTGTGTGCGAAAAGTGAAATGTGTTGCATGGTAAGGTAACGGTAGGGTGTGGCAATGGCGTGACTATGTGATGCTTTTATAAAATGTGTGTGTGTGTGTGTGTGTGTGTGTGTGTGTGTGTGTGTGTGTGTGTGTGTGTGTGTGTGTGTGTGTGTGTGTGTGTGTGTGTGTGTGTGTGATGGGACATGATTAACGAGGGGGATATGACGAAGAGAGGTGCTTGATGCGAGTGGTGAGGAATATTTACGATCTAAGGCAACTGACAGTGAAACGATAACGTGAAACGCCACCACAGACCTGAAACAAGAAATGGACGTGAGGATGACACTTGCCTGCAGGTCATGTTGTATGTCGATACCAACATTAGACGTTCTCGCGGCCGCAGGGAAGCGCCATTCTCTGAAAGGGTGATGGAGACTCCTGCAGGATGAATGATGCTGAAATATTGCTGACAAGGCTGATGGATGAGGCATATAGTGGTTTGAGAGTGAGGTAAATGTTTAAGAGTATTACATATCACGAAGTACAGTTAGATATGATTAGTATTGATAAGCACGACAGGGAAGACAGTGACTGCAGACACGATGTGGTGCGACAGAGTGGTAGAAGTTACAGGGGATTGTGGCCAAAGTTGATCTCGAGTTACTTATAGAGGACAAATGCGTGATGACAGTCATCTGGTGGGACTGATCCAACAAACTGTGGTCACATTTAGGGTCAGAAAGTTGAGGAAACGGGAGCGAAATTAGGTTAATGCTTCTGGACAGAGACAGTCGCGACATGGGACAATTAACGTGAGGAAAAAGGTAAACCATTAACAGCTAAGACAGACATAGTGAGAAATACCCTTTAATACTGCAGGTGCCTCGTTTTTTCTTTCTGCGAGTGAAAAATGGATTTCCTGGCGCGGTGCACGGAGCGACGGACTGCGTGCTGGAAAATTGAGGGTGACGTGGTACTGAGGTGGCTGGGGAAGTACTCACTCGTATTGTACAGAATAAACCAAGGTCTGTAAAGGGAAGTCATGTGTGTGTGTGTGTGTGTGTGTGGACTCTTTTTAAAGAGAGAAAAGTCAGAAAACACAAACCAAAACACGGAATCAAAGGAAAGGCGGTGGCTTGAAAAAAAGTCATCAAAATTTTGTGTTAGCAGGAAAGAAGGGAGCAAAAGGGGAAGGAATCTGATGACGCGACGACGTGACGGAGTGGCTGGAAGGTGTGGGGGAACAAACAGGAGTGCGGTGGCGGTGGTCGTGGACGGGAAGATCGGTGGTGGTGTGTGTGTGTGTGTGTGTGTGTGTGTGTGTGTGTGTGTGTGTGTGTGTGTGTGTGTGTGTGTGCGTGTGTGTGGTCGAGACAAGCTGGTGACCGCGACCCAGTATCGACTTGGGCTCGTCTTGGGTCCTGCTGTATCGGACTCGGCGGAGGCAACACGACAATGAGCCATCCATTCCTCTCTTTCATTGCAATTGTAAACATCACCAAACTAATTAATCTCGGAAACTCATCCGGGCATATATGTGCGTGCGTGGGGTGCGTGCGTCCGACTGTGTGTGTGTGTGTGTGTGTGTGTGTGTGTGTGTGTGTGTGTGTGTGTGTGTGTGTGTGTGTGTGTGTGTGTGTGTGTGTGTGTGTGTGTGTGTGTGTGTGTGTGTGTGTGTGTGTGTGTAGGCATCCTGTCTTGAGGGCAACAAACAACTTAATATCACCATTGAACGCGGACGGACTTGTGAGGAGCGCTGGGGGGAACACGGCAGAGGAGAGGGAAGTAAAGGAAGGGAGAGTCGTCGAAAAAGGAAAAAATAAAAACTAACGGTGGCGGAAAGGGAGTGTGTGGCAGTGGAGGGGAGGTGGCACAGGAAGAGGGAGGATGTGAGGGAGGAAGAACAGGAAGGGAGGGAGGCTGGGAGGGAAAAGAGGTACTCACTAGCCGGCCCGTGGCTCCTCCCAACATGCCCCTTTAATAATCTCTCTCTCTCTCTCTCTCTCTCTCTCTCTCTCTCTCTCTCTCTCTCTCTCTCTCTCACAGTTCAAACCATCTTTCTGGATTTGGTCGAGTCACGAAATCGAAAAAGATCAAAAGCAAACTGCCGACACAATAAAACACAAACACAAATAACTTTCCTTCTTCTTCTTCTTCTTTTTCTTCTTTTCTTTCTTCTTCTTTTTCTTCTTCTTCTTCTTCTTCTTTTCTTCTTCTTCTTCTATTTCCATCCCGTGACAATTTTCTTGTTCTATTTCATTCCCTTCGTCCTTCTCCTTCGTCACTGCTTCTTGTCTTCTTGCTCCTTCCTCCACGTTTTTTTTTTTTTGCTTCTCTTTTCTTTTGTCTCTTCCTTTACTTCCATTCCTTCTCATACCTTTTCCTGCTTATTATATTTCCTTTACGCATTTCTCTGCCCTTCTTCCTCCTTCTCCTCCTCTTCCTCCTACTACTACTAATATTACTATTCCACCTCTTCCTCCTCCTATCCCTGCCCATTTCCTTACTCTTACTCCTCCTGCTCCTCCTCACCAGAGCCTCCAGGTAATGGCTTCCGTCTCCATTCCTCTTTGGGTCGACCTGAAGTGCCTTCCATCCTGCTGCTCCTTCCCAGCCTTTCCTGAACCCAAATATCTCTGTACCTTCTGTGTCAAACTAAACCAACTTATACTTGAGACGCCCTTGCTGCTGTTGCTTCTACTACTATCACTACTGCTACTACTCTGCTACTACTACTACTACTACTGGTATTCCTGGTATTTACTAGTGGAAGGATGAATGAAGAGCTAAAGATAATTATGTCTTCAAGTCCTCTTCTATAATCATTAGCACCGAGAGAGAGAGAGAGAGAGAGAGAGAGAGAGAGAGAGAGAGAGAGAGAGAGAGAGAGAGAGAGAGAGAGAGAGAGAGAGAGAGAGAGAGAGAGAGAGACTCGTTCATCTGACAGTCGGGTTTCTCTCCTCGCTGATTACTATTTCCGAACTTTTTTTTTTTCCTTCTATTTCATTTTTTTCTTAACGAACATCCTGACGTTTCTGACTTTTTATGGATTCACTCAACGTGTGTTTGTCTGACTGTGTCTGTCTGTCTTTCTGCTGTCCTTTTTTACTTTTCAATTTCCCCCCCTCCTCCCTCCCTCCCTCCCTCTCTCTCTCTCTCTCTCTCTCTCTCTCTCTCTCCAGCTCAACACTCTATGAGCAGTACAATAAGACAGCCACTAAAGGTAACAGAATGTTAGGTCTTATCGAACGCTCCCTCATTCTTCGAGCCACGCAGGAGGGACGCATCCCATTCCTGCTGGCCTCCCTATGGATGCAAATCACAATCTTACGTTACACTCGAAGCCATAAGAATAAAGAGTGAGTGAGCTCGATTTACTGCTGCTAAAGAAAAGGTCTTTGAGAGGGAGACTTAATCAAATACTTCTTTGTTGTTGATGGTGATTCGTGAGCAGTAAATAGAAGTAAAAATATATGAAAAAAATTGCACTTTTAGATCCTCGTGTTACCAGTATTGGTAAAATGAACCGGGCAGTGTGGAAAGTGTGTCATGAAAACAAGGTTACAGGTTCGGTAGGGCAGGCAAGACAGGCAGGATACGAAGATATATTCGAAAAAGCAACTTGTTCTCTACCTGTCCGTGCACAGCAGGCGTGTAAAATATAACAGTGTGTTGGTGGGTTTAAAGAGGGAGAGACTGAAATGGTACAAACGATCAGTGCTGGCTGTGATTCTATATATCTCTCTCTCTCTCTCTCTCTCTCTCTCTCTCTCTCTCTCTCAATCAGTCAATCAATCAGTCCATCAGTCTACACAATATAAGGTATAATGAACACAGCATGGAGTCAAAGGGATGCAATGGTAGAAACAAACATAATAAAAGCACCTGCCTTTAACAACGTGCATCATTACCAAGGTCACAACGCGAACTGGTGATGCATTTTATTAGGGGCTTTACAATGTCCCCCCTTAAAGTTACTGACGAAACGGTGGTGCGCAAACTGAAATCAATTGACATCTGTGACAATCTGCGTTCATGGTTCAAGTATTGGTTCCCCAAGCTAAAACAAATACATTCTCTCTCTCTCTCTCTCTCTCTCTCTCTCTCTCTCTCTGGCTACAAGGGTTCTCGTACCTTTAATTAATCAGCTGGCATACTTTTTAAACCCTAGTAGCTGACCTCAAAAACTATTAATTAATAACCACGATAAGCACGTGTTCTTCTCCTTCTTCATTAGCGTTTTTTAAGATTTGAAGTCAACTTTTCCCCGTGCTAAGGGATTAATGGTCGGTATTAGTTATATGTGAGTGTGCACAGCGCAGGAAACAATATTATGTGCAAGGGCATGCCGATATTTCTCTCTCTCTCTCTCTCTCTCTCTCTCTCTCCGATATCCGATGAAAAACAAGCCGCTATTAATGGGAAGGGAAGAGTGAGTGAACGCAGTAAGGAAACGCCATACATATTTAGATCAGGCATGAATCTTAACTAACTCACGTGCAGCTTTACTTGTTTATCCTGCAAATTAATAGTAGTATTTCCTGCAGGCTGCACCCAAGCTTAAAAAAAGATTATTTGTATGAGGCTTCTCTTCCCCCACTCTCTCTTTCTCTTTTCCCTCGCACCTCACCCCACTGCACTCCTCCCCACCCCTCTTATATCCTCTTACATCTCCACCACTTGGGGGGAATGCAGGGCGTAAGCATTTCCAGCCCTGTTAGTTTATGTTCATTATACGTACAGGTTTCAGTTTAGGAGAAGGCAGCGCATACTTACTAATGCAGGTACAGGGTGATATCGTTGTATTGGAGGTTAATTAAGAATCGTGAAATTTTGAAAGGTAACTTACGATAAAGATGACTTGTTGACGTATTGCGCTATTAACACTACTGTATGTTCCATAATATTTCTGCGACGAAAACATCCTTTACACTCAAAAGGCTCCAGCTTAAGTTACAGGAGTACTTAAAGGTGTATTTACGGTTTTAGTAATAAATTAACGAAATTTTTACATTAATAACAAGGGAAACACTCTCGAGAACCGGCAAGCCATCTCTGTGGTCTTCGAAAACAGTAGTGGTGAGAGAATAGTGTCAGAATACTGGCCTTAGTATCATGGTTCACTGACTTACTTATACTTACTTATGAAAATAGATGATAGTACCGTCCTAACTAGGGAAACACTCTCGAGAACCGGCAAGCCATCTATGTGGTCTGAAAACATTAGTGGTGAGAGGATAGAGAGTATCATGGTTCACTGACTTACTTATACTTATGAAAATAGGTGATAGTACCGTCCTAGTTGACATGATGGGTATTGAATTCTTGAAAAGCAACCCGGTAGTAAATTACTTCTCGATTGATTATGATATAGTCTGCAGCACTAAAGAAGACAAAAGACCTACTTATGTCTGTGGTTACTGGTTGTCTGATTAATTGTCTTGTGCTGAATTAACTACTGTATGTCCATGGATCAACATAAGAACAAATTGATTCTGCGTCTGTATGACATGTTGGATTCTGAAAGCAAAGATAAATACGTAATAATAGGCGTGCAATATAATAGTGTTCTTATTGATATCAAGGTCACTGAAGCACCGAAAGGCAATTTTTGGATAGGAATACCTTGCCGAAGTACAAAGTTATTATATTCTCTCTCTCTCTCTCTCTCTCTCTCTCTCTCTCTCTCTCTCTCTCTCTCTCTCTCTCTTCCTCCACAAATTATCTCCTTTACAGACTTTCCTCCCTTTCTCCCACATCTTTCCACTAAAAATGAAATATAAACACAAATGAAGAAAAGTCAAGATGAAGGTGCTAGACAGAACTAAGAGCGTACAAGATAGTGTTGTTTTGGCAGACAGTACCATCCATATAATTCGTGAAAATGAGCTCGTGAATATTTCTCGTCGAATGGGGAATAAGCCGGTCAAGGGTACACAAAAAGGCCCGAGGGAAAAACCGGTTTGATGAAATTATAAAAAAAAGTCAAAAGCTGATTGAATTTCGGATATGCTTCAATATTGTTGGTGGAGGCACTGCAGTATTAGTCTCTTGCTTCACTGACATACTACTTTCTCCTTGGATGCTTTGTGTTTTGCTCGTCTCATCAGCTCCTTCCCATAAGCGTGCCGAGAGTCTAAATGTCCCTTATATGGCAAGATTCTGGTGTTATTACGAAGGAAATTGTCTGAGCAAGTTAGATTCAGAGTGGAAGTTATTTTCTTATTGTACAGTTAGTCTCCCTCCTCTCAACACACTTCAGCTCCGAAGTGTCCATTATAAAGCATGATTCTGTTGTTATTACTAAGCAAATTGTTTTAATGAAGTTTCAGGCTTCCTAACTCCCATCAGGCGACCCTCGCCGCTTGGACTTCACAACTGTCTATACACATTTCGTACATATACGAATATTTGATCCAATATTCAAGGTTAACATGTACTTCTGTGCTCTTTAATTCCCAGTATGAAGAATCAGGGACTAATTGACTGACTATGATAAATGAAACACTGCGACATCAAGGTCACGTGACAATGAACTCTGGGAAGGACCGTCTTGCTTCCCATGCAGTTTCATGAACGGCGTATCAGATGCTCCTCCATATATGTGCCTTGTTTTGGCATCTTATCACACAACTTTTGTAGATTGATAAAAAAAGCTGACATTTTGAGTCTAACCCCTTCTACAGTAGACAGAAACAAAACCTAAAGCTTCAGCGATTACAAGAGAACAGTAAAGTCAGCAATGGAGGTGCACCTGTTTACCCGCCTGTATTTACTATGATCGGGCAATGATTACCTGTGTTTGTATAGTTCAAGGTCATGCTTGGATGTTAATTTAAAACAGTTTTCCAGGCCTCCAGACGGAAGTTGCGAGCGACAATTAGCTTCCAGGATCATTACTCCTTCACGTGATGGTTTAGATGAATCATTGTGTGTCTCGCACCGTGGAAAAGTTTGACCGAGTGTGTTTAAAGTTGTAGTGCCGGGGGGAGTGGCACTTTCTGGCCCTCGTGTGTTGGCAGAGGGCCAGCCACAACCCGGGGATCAGGAGTGTGTCGCCGCCCACGCTCGTTATGGCACCACGTGATTCATACTTGTATTTTACGTGCTGCACCGCCCTCTCGTCACCTTCGTTACTTCCCCTTCCTGCCCATGTTGTCACCCTTTCCTCCTTAAGTGTTCGTCTCCTCCTCTTCCTCGTTCTCTTCCTTTCTCAATATTCTCCCTTCTCCATCCCCATTAAGAGCCATGATGGTCTAATCTTCATAAATCAATCAGTCAGTTTCCTTCTCTTCCCCTCTCATTTTCCTTTTCCTCTTCCTTCCCCTCCGCTCCCTACTCTCTCCTCCTCCTCCACGCCTTTTCTCTGAGTTCTTGTACTCCACCTTCTCTTTCTCCTGCTTTTCATATTAATTATTCCCTTTTCCCTTTCCTTCCTTTTCCTCATGTTTCAGATCCACCACATTTCAGGTTTTCTTAACGCCAAGATAAACCGTGTTAGGTTCTCATTTAAGTCGGTTAAATCGATATATAATCTCAAATTAGCCGACGGAAAAAGTCTAGGTCACAACCTCACGTTTCCGCGCACCTTCCCAGCTGCTGCCTCAAGACGCACAGATCCGCATACTGAAGAAACTTAAGTCGCAATGGCAAGTAAGAAATGCACTCCCATACCGTAAAATATATCTACTTTGAGCAAGTTGATATATATTTACTACCATCTCTGCAAGAAAAAATTAGAAGAATGAAAAAGAACTTTGCCCAAACTCTTTTTCCCTAAACTCCGTAAAAGTGTAAGAAACGCAGCAAACGAGCCGGTGACGAGGTGCGGCCAGCAGTAACGCGCCCAACATGAGCTGCTGCCCTGCCGTCTGCTTCTCATCCTCCCCTCCTCTCCCTCCTCTCTCACCGCGAAGGAAACAAAGACTGCCAGGTGAAGCGGCTCTTGCACCCTCATCTCCTCCTCCTTGCCAATAAAATGTCAGCAGTCACAAAGCGAACATTAAATCACGTTGAGACGACTGGACAGGTGTGTCGTGCCAAGCGTAATTCTCCTTTCCAATTTTACACAAAAGGCTTTTTGATGTTGGCGGTTTCCGTGTCTGCTTCAGATAATCGCTTAATGAATGTCGTATCTCGTCATTTTAGCTTCACCTACGCAAAATACCACAGGCAACATTAGCAGTCCTCCTACTCTTCCTCTTTCTTTTTCTCTTTCTTCTTCTCATCTTCCACATTCATTCCTCAACTCCCTCTACTATCACCACTCCTACCCCAACTACTCTTCCTCTTTCCCTTTCTCCTCCTCCTCCTCCTCCTCTTCCGCCATAACTACTCCCATCTCATCTTCCACCATAACCACTCCTCCTCCTTCTCCTCCTCCTCCTTCCTATTCTTACTACTCCTACTCCTCCTCCTCCTCCTCCTACTACTACTACTACTACTACTACTACTACTACTACTTCTACTTCTATCACCGCCACCACCACTATCACTACTACTACTAGGCAACCACTGACGTCTATACGGTCTGTTCTAAAACGCCTCGTAGGATCCAGCACGCCAGCCTTCCCCTTCTGCTGTGCGTGACTCGCCGGGCTGTAACATTAGTCTGCTTCCACTAGTCATCTCGCAGCGCCAGCCAGCCAGCCAGCCAGCCAGCCAGCCAGCCAGCCATCCGCCCAGCCATCCGCCACACGCCACCAAATAACTACGTAGGCTGGAAGCATGTCAAATAAGATGATTTATTGGAACCATCTCGGAGCTGAAACTGTGAGCTATGTTGGTTAGTTATCTAGCTGATCAGACTATCGAAGGTTGAATGTCAGTTAGAGGTGAGAAGACAGCACTGCGAGTAAATTAACGCTAAGGTATATCATTCGTACGTCTTTACACGTCTAGGCAGGAAGTATGTGTGTCAGTTATTATACATACTGATGTAAATGATACAGTGCCCTTCATCACCGGAACTATGGATCTCATGACCCACACTCCACCGGCCCTTTCCTTACCTAAACACGTAGAGTAATTGCGACGCAGTGATGACAAATGTGCCCTCGTTAACATGTCAGAGTGATATAATAGTGATTAATGTGTCACCAACCCAATACAGTTCAGCAAATTTGTAACCAGGTCAATGAAAATGTAATCTGTATTTGTCTTCACCTGAACACGGAAATAGGCAGAGAAAAGCGGGTGTGTCCACAGGAAAAGTAGCGCTTCACCTCTCAGTGTGGACCTCCGGGTGGCGGCGCAGCTGACCCATCCCCTTGAAGGATTACAGGCCTGTCCTTATGGCCTTTGGTAGAAGGTTACCTGCGTGCACCGCTCGTCACTCTCATTGATGTAATGTTATTCCTTTAAGTTTTCACTCAAATTAATTTTTTTTCACCTACAATAATTACGCGAGCAAAACCACCAATATCAAAAAAACAATTGTGCAGGTGGCGATGATATTCACAATTTTATATATATTAGTACTATAGTATCAGTAGTACTTTGCACGTGGCAATGAATATGTATGACTGTTGGTAGGAATAGCAGTTATCACAGTAAAGAACTATATATAATAACTAAAGCTATCATCATCATCATCACCACCACCACCACCACCACCACCACCACCACCACCACCATCACAATCATTACTACCAACGTTAGTAGCTACTCCTATTATCACTACTACTCCTGCTACTACTACCACTATTTACTACTACTACTACTACTACTACTATAACTACTACTACTATTACTATTATTACTACTACTACTACATCTACTATTATCACTACTACTGCTACTACTATTACAACTACTATTACTACTATCACAACTACTACTACTACTATTACTACCACCACCACCACTACTACTACTACTACTACTACTACTACTACTACTACTACTACTACTACTACTTTGACGTTCGTAAGTAATAATTAAAACACCACTGTAACACAACCTACGTGGCCTAAGGTTGCATGCAAGCAGGATAGCATCAGGACAGGAAGGTCCCGGCGGGGGAGGTGGTGCAGTGCTTACCACCACCACCAGCAACGCCAGCAAAGACGGGTGCGGCAGCCACAGTCTGGGTTGTTCGGCTGCCGGCGCGTCCCAGCCACCAAGAGAGAGAAGGTCATGGTGGATATGGAGGAGGTTTTGTATTGGGGTGTAGGGGAGGGAGGGTAGAGGTAAACAGGGAGGAGAGCAGTAGTCTCCTTCCTCCTCCAGACAGGCGCCATGCTGACACACTTTCAGTTACATGGATCAAGTTCAGCTGTTTATGTTTGTTCCCGTTTGGGGGGTAATCAGCAGGGCCTGGGATGGGGAAAGGGGAGTGGCGGCGGATATTACTCTTGTATGTGTTCCGTAGAGGTGGACAGCGTGGCGTGGAGGCAGAAACAGAAGTGTCGTGCATTAAGTCGTGCCTAAATCTGCCGCCATGTTGCTGTCTGGTACATCGGCCAACACTCGACTTCACTCTGCACACTTTTAAGAACGGTTTCAGTTTAATTAATAATGAGAGAGAGAGAGAGAGAGAGAGAGAGAGAGAGAGAGAGAGAGAGAGAGAGAGAGAGAGAGAGAGAGAGAGAGAGAGAGAGAGAGAGAGAGAGAGAGAGAGAGAGAGAGCTCCTTGACTTTTCCCTCTATCCGCTCACACCTGTCCACATCACAAGGGCCGTCGGTCATCCCGCCGTCTTGTTAAAGCCTTGGAGCGTGGAGGGCGGGGGCGGGATGCGTGGAGGCGGCGGGGGTGAGGGAAGGGATTCGAGAGGATTAAGCAACTGAGGGAGAGGGAAGGGAGAAGGGAAGCGAGGCGAAGGTAGCCGTAAAAACCTGGACATGAGGCACTATCGTCTGCACCACTACACTTGCACGGTTTAATAAAGCACAAATTACAACGCAAAATTGAAGTTGCAAGTCCGGTGTCAGCTTTATGTTTTGAGTTTATGCTCATCTATTCGGTGTTGTCATAGACGTTCCTGTTGTTATATGAACATGGAAGACGTTACAATGGATAGGTAAATGAGGAATATGGAGTTATGGAAAAATATCAAGAAATAGACAGCAGTACTCAAACTTATATATTCTAGAGGCCACAAATCCACACAGCGCATAACACATACATACAGATTCATATGCAAGAACACCCGTATCGTAACAACGTGGAGAGTACACATAAAGTAGCACAAGCACGAGCACGAAACGAGAACCGCACAACACAAGAGTATACAAGGAGAAAAAGGAAGCAGCGGGCGTGTGGAAGGACGTGGGCGGGGTGCAGGACAACGATCTTGATGTAGGTCACCGTTCTGTCCTCCATTTCGAGTTCCGTGTGGTTATAAGATGCTCGTGGCCTTGCATCACCCTCTACTCCATATGTAGTACGCGGTACACATCCATGCGTGTTCAAGCATAGCCCTGCACACCCCAGCATGGAGGTGTATGTGAGCACGGGAGCGATAAAAACGTCAGTGGTAGCGAGGGAGGGAACGTAAGGTTAACAGCTGGTGTATGTATCCCAAATATATGCAAACCTTTTGTTCTCTCTCTCTCTCTCTCTCTCTCTCTCTCTCTCTCTCTCTCTTCTCACACATTTCTGAGCGATTGCACGTCTTTAAAACTCAAGTGGACGGAGACATAACAGTAAAATCAAGTGTTTCTTTTTTTTTTATGTATGATTTTTTTTTTTTCTGGGCATCTTTCAACACTCGCCTTTATACAGTCGGCGCACGCAGGCCAAAATGGTTCAAACTAACTTTCACCATTCCCTAAACTCCCACCCGAAACAAATGAGGTTAAAGGAAAAAAAAAAAAAAAAAAAAAAAGGCTAAACCAATCTTTAAATCGTCCGCGATACTTTGCTACATTAGTGTTGGATGCTCATTTGCGTGAAAGCAGAACAAAGACGAGGCAATGTAAATAAACATGTGAAAACGAATACCGCAGCAGCAGGAGGAGGAGGAGGAGGAGGAGGAGGAGCAGGAGGACGAAGAGATGATATAAGAAAATAAGAAAGGAGAGGAAGAAAGAGTATTAAGAGTAAGAGGAGGAGGAAGAGGAGCTAGGAGGAGAACGAGGAGGAGGAGGAAGAAAGGGAGCATCTTTCAAATACAGCCTAGAAAGGTTGTCTGTAATGAGACAGCCACTAGAATTCCTGAAACTGCTTCTGGGGCTCATGCTTAACGTGTGTGTGTGTGTGTGTGTGTGTGTGTGTGTGTGTGTGTGTGTGTGTGTGTGTGTGTGTGTGTGTGTGTGGCGCAGGACTGTTTATTTCTCCTCCTCTTCTTCCTCCTCCTCCTCCTCCCCCTTCTCTTCGTATTCCTTCTCGCCGCCGCCCCTTCTCTATCGATTCCCCTTCGTGCTTGGAACCACAGAAAACTGCATTAATGGTACACTCGTGAAAATGAAAGGTAGTGATAACCAGGCCACGCGCGAACAACCAACACACCCATACCTGTGATCTGCAGCCCACAGTAACTTACTTTCCTGGTGAATACTCGTAGTTACCTGTTTTCGTACACACATAGCTTCATCCTCGTCTTTCATTCTCCTAGCATCCATCTCTTCATTCCCTTTCCCTCAGTCTCATGACGGATTATCCTCTCCCTATTACCGTTCTTTTCGAATACTAATGTCTGTCTTATTCTCTCCCTGACATGGTTTTTTTTTGCTTATTTTCACTCGTAATGACATTAACTCTCACTTCCTCACCCCTGACATCTGCTTTCTCTCCCTCTCCCTCCTGATGTCGAACTTTCACAGAGCGCTGCATAATCTCTTTGGAATTAGTGGAAGGTCAATTAAGTCTTCCGCCTGGGTGTATTCAGGATGTCTGTGCCATTTTGCAGTGTTTACATTGACAGAGTTTGTATACCAGGAGAAGCTAGTTTGTCACAGTACATCCGTCTTTCCTATCGCATGTTTAGCGTCTCAACCGTGCACTGATCCTAAATCTCCCATTGCCACTCTCAGCAGCGTATTAGCGTGATATATATCCTTTACTGAACAGCCTTTGTTTTATTTGACCCTCCTATGACCGGAACTACTTAGATTAAAAGAGGATTACTGATGTGCCTTCAAAACCAAATATGCCAACCTAATTGAAACTCTTTTCTATTTTTGTTGTTGTTGTTTTGATGGGGGTGAACGAGTAACAACCAAGGAATATTTTTATTTTGAATTTGTAAGCCTTAGCCAGCCTCCTTTAAATGAAAATGTCCCTTGTAAAATAAATGAAGAAAGAACTCTGAATTATTAACATGCAAAATGAATCTTGCAACCTACGGATAATGCCTCTTCTCTTATAAATCACTTGAGGCTGCTTTACGACAGAGAGGGTATAGGAGGAACCACTAAACCTAAGTAATGAAAGAAAGAAAAAAAAAAGAATCCAAAGCCACCACTACATTATATATGAGACGACCATGTGTACTAATAACGTGTCTCTTGAAGCATTTGCCTTACACTTCCATTGCATATTAACCTATTCAGTACTGAGACATATTTATACCTTGATTTTTTAGTATAATTAGACGATTTTATTTACATTAGGAAGGGTCTATGGAGGACAGATGATCAATGGCCACAGTCTTTACTATATCAATCTCCACATAAGTTTCTGAAGCTGTATAAAATCGCTAAATAGTAACCAGAATGAATATGGAAACACGTTCTGGTACTGAAGGAGTTAATGGTGCTGCACTGGCTAGTCACTGAAGGGATGCAGTAATGTGAGGCTCTCCCCAATGCAATTTTTAAAAGATTTTCAGTATGAGACGACAAGTTGATCCCGACTGAGCCCTCGAGTACCTGGCAAACAAGATGGAGGATGTAAGAGGATGAAAAGTTCTTAGGTTGACCAGTCCCGTCTATCCAGGCACCTAAATGTATCAAAGGCGATCTGTTCATTAATTGTGTCATCTTCATACATGTCTGTCTATTTATCTCTCTACATATCTGTCTATTCATTTGTCTATCTGTATCCATCAGCTGGCCCAATCACCTACAGGAAGACGTGGACACAAATGATCAAATACCAACACATATAAATTTTTTTATATACTTACTAAAATGATCTTTTTATGTATATATCAATAGTTATTAATTTACCAATCTGACTACCTATATGTAAATGCCACCCATCTATGTATTAATTATCTATATAGCTGTCTAGTTATCTCTGCTAATTTACGGAAAAATAAAAACATAAATCAAAACTGATAAATTCGCTGAGATCAGTTTTACTTTTCATCCAATCCTCTCATCGATACCCGAGCCCCTCCCCGTCCCTAGTGGCCTCCCTCCCCACGGCTCCTCCGAAAGGCCAGGCCCAGCCCAAGATGGAGAGGATGTTTTCTCCTTCCTTCCCCTCAGGGTTGGTGGTGGTGGTGGTGGTGGTAGTGGTGGTCTCAGGAGGTTTGGCTGGCGCGCCTCTCCCTCTGCGCCGCCTTCTTCCTTCTTCACATTTTTTTTGGCGTGTCTGTATTTGCTTCTGCTCCTCCATGAATGATTCTCTAGGACGTGACGGTTCTTAGGAACGTGCCAGTTTTATACAATGCCAATTACGAGTGACGAGATCATGTTTTCGACCAAAGGAGAAAAAAAAAAAAAAAAAAACGACGGTATTCGTAAATGTCTTCCGTAATTGTATGCTTAGGTATATAGTTTTTTTTTTAATGGTATCCAAAAACTCACCACTTTTGTAGCTAACGAATCAAAAGGTGAAAAGTTTTGACTAAATAAGCATTGTGATCACGATAGTAGCGCCATAATTACTTGTGTACATAAACAGTTTATATCCAATTCTTTCATTCATAAATTAAACGTGTGCTTCTGTCTTTCTTTCTATTCATAAAACAAGTTTCATGCTTATCTTCTACTTTCATTGCACACTAATTTTGTCTCTGCATGTCTTAAAATTTATGGTTAGCTTTTCTCTTTCTCAGAGTATGTTTTTCTGTCTCTTTATAAAACAGTTTCCTTAAGCAGAATAAAACCCAAGGATGTTTTTAGACTCAAGCCGCTCCTCGCCTCAAGCCTCAGGCGTCTCTGTGTCAACAAACACGTGTATTCCGTTGCTCCTCGCACGCCCTGTTGGTTTTCTAACTTTTCTTCTTACTCGTACTTTCTTCCCCCTCTCATTCATGATTTTTTCCGTCTTTCCGTTTATTCTTTTTCTCTCTGTCTGTTTATCTGTCATTTTGTTTGCTTACGTGTGTGTGTGTGTGTGTGTGTGTGTGTGTGTGTGTGTGTGTGTGTGTGTGTGTGTGTGTGTGTGTGTGTGTGTGTGTGTGTATTTCGTAACTAATCTTTTCAAAGGTTTTACCTGGAAACAAAGAGACAAGTTCCGAGTCGATGAGTGATGAGTCGCTGGAGACTCACCACATGGCTGCATTAACACAAAACAGTATACTAACTGCTAAATTTGCTATTCGAGTCTCTTGCCAATAACAATTTTTCGCCTCAAGCCACAAATATCGGACTACATTTACGAGCGTCAAAGGAAAGGCAAGCACCTGAGAGGGATGTGAAGGGACGGCACCTACCAATATTGGAAAAGGCCGCCATGTACTCTAGGTAACCTAAATAACTGATAAGGTCTACAACTGATGGTTCGGCGTTTGATGGTACAAAGCCAACAAATCGTAAGTTAAAGATCTGTAATCCTCTGTACATCATCCTCACTTTGATCTGTTACACGACGCTTGTTTTGTATATACATGGAGATACAAAAACAAAAACAAAACAGTATCTGGAGCGCATTAGGTTACTTGGTTCTACAACGTGTTACTCTTCGTACTCCTTTATCGACCTTGAAGGGTTGAATGGTAGTTTACGCAGCTGCCTAGTGTCGCTGCTGTGGGGAGTCCATGTAGGTGGAGCAGCAGACAGTGACTCCAAGAACACCACCACTGAGCTCAGCCATTAGAACAAGGATGCTCTAGAGTCCCTCCTGTGATGTTAAGCACCACCTTGCCGCCTTCCGGAACCACCTCCTACCACCGCTATACACAAAATGTTAAGAAAATACAGTTTGCAATATCTTGGGTTTATGCAACACGGTGAATATCATGCGGGTACATTACATCGATCCACGTGTGCTCCAGACCAGACTGCTGCATCGTGGAGGCGCCTCACACCGCCCTTCAACCACAATTTTTTTTTTTCCCTGTAGGTCTACTTGAAGAGTATGGGAAGTGTTGTCTAGCTTCCACCCATCAGCGGCGCAGGCAATTCTATTTACAGTGGTACCCATATTAGGGCCCATATCACCACCCAAGCGCATCTTTGGCCCAGTAACTGAGGCATAATAATTACGGGTGGAAATGATAAAGGTCTAAATTCGTGCAATTCAACATCGTTATGCTTATTCTTTTGTCAATATTATCAGCACTCGTGATTAAATTGTAAGATAAGTACCTGGGTGCGATGACTGAAAGGCCGTTTTAGCTAAAGATGAGGTGTGAAATTTCCAGTTCAGATTATTAGTAAGGAACAGACCGAGATCTTCAATATGGGACGGGAGAGTTGAATGTCATTGAAGAAAAGGGGATGGCTATTTAAAAGGTTGTTTCGAGTTGGTAGAAGGAATAATAGAGTTTTTGAGGCACTTAAAGATATAAAAAGTTTGCTCTACTCAAGTCAGAATTTTTTTTTATGAACATAATTACAACGACACGCCTTGATTCACTGCGCTGCGCCGCCCCTACCACCGCAACACACCAAACACTAATTTGTCAGAACACTGAACAAGCAAGCGGCATTTCTGTTTTGAACCCGAAGACTCATATTGCATCCTTTTGCATTGATTTGTTGACCACAACCACTTACCTTCGGAGCCGCGTGCAGCTGGTCGACTTTTCATTAATGTCTTCCGGAAAAAAATAATCTCAAACACAATTTCAAAGTTCAGAGAGAGAGAGAGAGAGAGAGAGAGAGAGAGAGAGAGAGAGAGAGAGAGAGAGAGAGAGAGAGAGAGAGAGAGAGAGAGAGAGAGAGAGAGAGAGAGAGAGAGAGAGAGAGAGAGAGAGAGAGAGAGAGAGAGAGAGAGAGAGAGAGAGAGTGTGTGTGTGTGTGTGTGTGTGTGTGTGTGTGTGTGTGTGTGTGTGTGTGTGTGTGTGTGTGTGTGTGTGTGTGTGTGTGTGTGTGTGTGTGTGTGTGTGTGTGTGTGTGTGTGTGTGTGTGTGTGTGTGTGTTTTACAACTTGATAGAAAACTAGATTCAAGGTATGAACGAAAACACAACATGAAATCATCTGATAAAGCGCTGCGATTGGAAAAGATAGGCGAAGCACCTGCTGTTTACCGGAGCTGACCCTACTGAGTCGCACAGCCCAAGGTCACAGGTCATGTGTTTAAAGTGTCGGCTTGAACATTTCATGTTGACATTCACTTCACACACACACACACACACATCTGGATAGAACAGTTTTGACCTTCTCCTCCCCTTTTCCTCTTCTTACTTATTAAACTAATGTCACTCATTATTATCATTATTATTATTATTATTATTATTATTATTATTATTATCATTATCATTATTACTATCATTATCATTAGTAGTAATTTGGTTATCTTTGCTTCCTATTGTCATTTTCTCATTATTCCTCCTGACGTGTATAGGACCCCACTAATTGGCATCCTGTAAGCTGAAAACACGCAAACGCCAGGACATCAAGACACCGAATCGGACACCCTCAAACTGTTAGCAGAGCTCGAGGGCCACACTGCTGAGTCCGTGCATGTTCATGGTGATGGGGCAATATGCTTCTTTATAGGTTGAGGCAGTGTTTAAGGATCCCCGTCGCGTCGCTCCCCCTGGTGTGTTAAAGCCGAGGTGAGAAGGTGGACCCTGCGCTCTCCTGCTGTCGTACTCCGAACCCAAAACCGTGCTATTCCCTCAACCCAGACTGTGCCATTTCCACCACTTCTAAAAACGGCTTCAGTTGCCAGTTGCAGTCAGTCCCGGTCAGTCTTTGCCATTCCTAGCCAGTTCCAGATAGTCCAGGGTAGTGCCAGCCATCCCTAGCCAGCAGTAGTTAGCCCTAGAAAGCTTCAGCCATCCTAAGGTACTTCTAGCCACAGTATCCAAATCTAATCAGTTCCATCCTCAGCCAATTCCAGCTAGTCTTAGGCAAGCCTCAACAAGTACAGCTAATCTTGGTCATCTAACGATTGTACCTGAGCTCAACCCGCCTCAGCATCAAGCTAAACCAAACTACTTCCAGCAATGTTGTTACTTTATCCCTCATGTATACACACCTGCCCTTCTCAACTTCCTAGACGCAGTTCACGGCCACGGAAGTCGCGTAACCCAAACAAAGACAGGTTAACTAAGTACATATTTGCTCTTCTTCACATCTTGCACCTCTGAGAAACTTTGTTTGTAGATGTGGATTTAAGAATTCATGAGTCGCAAGGCTCTCAAGGAGCTGGAGACTAATTGATGATGACATGAATTGTTTGTGCTCCACTTGGGCGTTCTCTGAAACATGCGAGTGAATATGCGTTATTCTTTCCTCTCTGCAATTTGACACTGAATGATTTGGAAATGGACACTGTATTGCACATTGTAAAGGCACAAAATATTACTTGAATTGACAACTTATTGTATTTCTTTTAGGTGCATTTTGGGTTTTACTTGTCATAAAATTTACCCTTCCGAGTTTAATATTCGAATGAACGTTGATAGGCTTTTTCCATTACATACACATAACAAACCAGGCGTGTCTAGAGTTTACTAAAATGCGCTGTCAAATGATCTATGATCTCATTTAATATTCATTTTCAGTGCCATTACATTTTCACGTTTTAATGAATCTGAGCTCAAGCAGCGGTGACGGTCCTAAGAGAAGTAATTTAGTGGACTGATTTTTCCTTGCAATTATCTTGAATTTTAATGTCTTTTATTAAAGGATCGCTTGTCACTCAATGAAATTTCTAGATTAATTAATGGCTTTATCTACTTAGGTGCGATAATGATGATAAATAAAGATATATAAAGAGTATACATATACATAAGTTCACCATTGCTCTCTCTCTCTCTCTCTCTTGTACTTACAGTAAAACAGTCACTGATGTTATCATACCATGGACCTGCTGTTCTCGCTTCCATCACGGTCTTGCCTGCAAGAGAGAGAGATTGTTATTTGTGATTCCTTATTTTGATATACATAGTTGTATTCCTGCAATTATCCTGAACATCACATCACGTTGCTTCAAACGAAGCGCGTCCATTTTGACACACATTATAAGAGAGTAATTATTCATAATTAAAGGGTGTTTCACAACCTTGCTGACGGTGTAGCAGCATAAGTAATCAACATTAGAATGATTCAATTTAAAACAGTACTATCAGTACTACTACTACTATTGCTGCTGCTACTACTACTACTACAACTACAACTTCTACTACTATTACTACTACTTCTGCAAATACTACACCAGGACTGCTGCTGCTGCTGCTGCTGCTGCTGCTGCTGCTGCTACTACTACTACTACTACTATTACTTGTACTGCTATTACTACCACTACTACTACTACTACTACTACTACTACTACTGCTATTATTATTATTATTATTATTATTATTATTATTACTATTATTATTATTACTATCACTATTACTATCATTATCATTATTATTATAATTTCTATTATTATCACCATCATCACAATTATTATTATTGTCGTTGTTATCATTATCGATATTAACAATATCTTAATATTCAACTATTCTATGGCGAGGTAGACTTGTTGATTAGTAAATTATTGTTCCGGCAGGTGGGGACGTGCGGTCAGTGGTGGAGCTGAGAGAGTAAGCCCGAGGGACGGCCCGCCCGCTGCCCGGACGTGACGCCCACACCCTGCACATGACACACCTCACACCCGCCCACACCCATGGACACCACCACCACCATCACCACCACCTCCACCACCACAGTCCCCGCCAGCTGCTCCAGCAGCAGCCGCACCGGCAGCCGCGGCCGCCCCGCGCCCGACACAATCGACCCTGGCAAACGCGGTCTGTCGGACGCGGGGCGACACAGGCTGTCCAGCTTCCCGTCCCGGCAGCGGAGGATGGGGCCCGCGCCCTCGCCTCCTTCGAGGACCTCAGTATGGACAAAACCACATCAGACTCCAGCCCCGAGGAACGGACTCAGCTCCCGGAGATAGGAGAGGAGACATCTGGCGCCACCACGCCTGTGACGCCCGTGGCAACGTCAGCTCTCAGTGTCCCCGCATCTCCCAAAATCCGAGTTTCAGCTGCGTCCTCGTCTTCACCGCATGAAACAGACTCTAAAGACTCCACCCCAGAAAAGGAGTTGTTTTCCGGCTATGCAAAATCTGATTTCTGTGAGAACATGGCCGCAGATCTTCATTCTAGTACTGAGGAGCTGGACGCCGACGATGAGGACCAGAAGCGACGCCGCAGGGAACGAGCTACCAAGCTCGCCGAGCTGGAGCGTCGTGAAGAGGCTCTTCGCATCGCCGAGTTAAACCGCAAAGGCTCCTCCTCTTCGGTCATCAGTGATGGTCTCTTGCCCGTCACCAGCGGCCACTCCAGCAGACTCTCGTCTTTGGGAAGCATTGGGTCGGCGCGGCGATCACCTTCCCCCCACAGGATAAGACTTGAGACATCATTCTGTGGCAGTCGTCCCATTCAGCAGCCTAGTATAGACCTGGAAGACCCGCCTGTCAGTACTACAAAAATAATGGACTTCACTATTGAGTCTATTGAAAGAGTAAAATCACCGATGGAAGCGCGGCCGCCAGATATATTCCGCTCCTCTCCTTCCAGCTTTCCAAAGACCAAGCAAGAGGAGGTGGTAGTGGCGGCGGCAGCAGTTGCAGTCACTACCAGAGCAGGAGTGACATCTTATTCAGCTCCCACCTCCAGGGACAAAACGCCTGTTAAAACGGAGGCAGCAAACAGAGCTTCGCGTTCACGAGAACAACATATCACTCCCACTGCCATGAACAGAACCTCTAGAGAGCAACAATCAACACACCCTGCCAGGTCTCCACTGAGAGATGGTCATGAACATGAACAGCAGCAACGTCAGCCTCTTTCATCTCAGTCGTCGCCAAGATCACCGAGAATGCCCAAAAAAGTTCCTGTGCCGCAAGTTCCAGAATTGAAAGATCTGCCAAAGTCCTCCCCGTCGCCTTCCACGACCTCCGGTGCTACACCAGAACACCACAATGCCCGCGCCTCTACCACACCATCAGCTTCACCCAGACAATCACGGAGACGTAGGACAAGGGACGAAGTGGAGAGTGGCTCGTCTTCACCTTCAGTCTCACGGAAAAGTTCTTTCACAAATCTGTTCCGAAAGTCTGACGGCTCGGCTTTGAGTCCCGTTACTCCAGACTCTCCTAGCTCTAGTGGCCGTAGGAGTCCCTTTAGTCAGTTCATTAAGTCAGCTAAAAAAGAGTTCCGTTCAAGGAGTCGATCCCGCAGCCGCAGTAAAAGCCGGGAGAGAGAACTGGAGGATGATACGCATGACAGAAGGAGTGTTCTTTCTATCTTCCGACCAAAGACAAAGAAAAAATCAGAGTCAGATAAAGGAAAGGTAACCAGTGACACTCGCACCACATCCACAGACAGCAGTAAGATGAATGAGGCAATCACCAACGTGGAGTTTACTTTCAATGATGACGGCAAATATCAATCCTCCTCCTATGGGTTGATTAGGCAAGAAAGCGAGGTGAACAGAGCCATAAAAGAGCCCTTGGTGGCAGCGCCAACTTTGCCATCAGAGGCAGAGGCGCCACGCTCGTCGGAAACCTTTGCCAGCTCCCGCGACAGTTCATACAATGAGCTTTCATCTATAATGAACGCTGGAGATAAACACAGCAGCACTTCAGTTGATGGAGTGAGTAAGGACACAGAGAAAGGACCGGAAATGGAAGATGATGAGGTATTCGACAAGCCAAATGAACCTCCTGTGCCCACAGTCGTGAGTCAGGAACCCTCACCTAAACCTGCTGAGCCAACTGCACCACCCACTAACGAAATAAAGGAAAATAAGATACAGGCTCCAGAACAAGAAAAACCCAATTTACCACCAAAGCAGAAAGATCGTCCTATTGACACAGAGGCAACGACGGAGATGATGACGCTGGATCCTGGTGGAGACGCAGATTCGCGATCTGAATCTGAGCGTGAGTCTGAGATCGAATACCTAAAGAGGAAGGAGAAACTGAAGCAGGGAGCAGATCAGCCTCTGGATTCACCGGATGTAGAGAACAAGGTACTGGTCTCACAGGACTCCCTTGAGGACGGCGAACTACCCTATGTGCCTACCACGCTGCCTGTTGAACGCCCTCTGGCGGTGCCCATGCTGCCCGTCAGGGAGAGAACCATCGTCGTCAAGCTTCAGTCTATGCAGTCCATCGATCGTCCTCGTAGCACCACGCCTCTCATACCGGTTCGTTTAGAGGACTATACGCAGCAGCAGCAGCAGCAACAACAACAGCAAGTGGCAGGTACGCCTGATTCTGAGGCAGAGAGGATGATGATCAGTATTCCACAAAAGGGTCCAGTGAAGGTGCTGCCAACACGAAGTCCTAAGCGTCAGACCTCAAAAACCTGGGATGACTTTTGCCAAGAAGGTCTTAGAAGTCCAAGAACGTTGAGAAAACAGTTCAAAGAGAGTACTTTGAAGTCAGAAGATGACACGCCACCACCACTACCACCAAAAGTTCGTTCTCCTGCCCGTTCTCCAGTGACCCACAGAGACTCTGCTGTAGGCTCCGGGATAACTACACCCTCTTCCGTCACTTCGACCACAGGAGAACCTATTAAGAGCTGGATAAACTTTGATGAGATGCCTGACATTGTGCTGAAGCCGGTGCGTCATATCAAAACAGTTCCCACTCGACACCAGGTACAGCAGCGTCAAGTGATGGAGGCGAGATCTCAGGAACAACGTGACCAGCCAGCAGATACAAGAACAGAAAATGAACCACGCAAACTGCCACCACCGCTTCCGAAGCCACTGAATCTTCAGGACTTTGATTCTGACAACGGACAGGTACTTTCAGAGGCATCTACTCCGGATAAGGCTGACAGTTCTGACAGGTCGTCTGACAGCGACAAACCGACTAGTCCCTCGTCGAGTGAAGATCTCACCACCGTCAGAGAAAGGCTTGAGGAGATCAAGAAAGAAGGCAATGAATATGAAAATTCAGATCTGGAGCGACTTTTAGCGCCAGTAAATGACTGCATCAACAGGCTCTCGTCTTTGTCGGCGGAACCTCCATCAATGGAACGCAGATCACCCATCCCTGATAACTGGGCGGACTTCCTCCTGCCGCCTCAGCCTGGAAGGAGAAGTCGCCTGTCGTCGTTAGGGTCTGACGCAGGCTCGGTGGGGAGAAGATCACCATCACCATCGTGTATGTTCGTTGAGACATCCTTCTGTGGCTCGCATCCAATTGATGACCCTGCCGCCGCCGAGCCTGACGTGCCCATCGCGGTGGCAAGAAAGTTGAGCGGCATCTCCCTGGGTGATCTGAGTCCCTTTGGAGGGAGCGGGCGGCGAGACTCCTCCAACCTGCTCACCTGTCCTGACAGGACCTCTATCCTTAGGTACGTCTGCTCGAATATACTAGCAGCGCTCTCTCTCTCTCTCTCTCTCTCTCTCTCTCTCTCTCTCTCTCTCTCTGTCTGTCTGTCCAACTCCCTCCCTCCCTCCCACCCCCTCTCTCTCTCTCTCTCTCTCTCTCTCTCTCTCTCTCTCTCTCTCTCCCTTCAAAATACTTTTTTGACGAATTTCATGTCATTTACAGTGACTCATCAGCGGAAGGAGGCGGCTCACCACGGGAGGTGGAGTATTACGGCGGCAGCGGTAGACTACAGCAACAACAACCGCAACAATACCCATCAATGCAGCAACAGGAGGCCTCTCGAGGGCAACATGGAGTAAGTCAGCTAAACCCCTTCGACGTGGACCTGGGCGTCAGGAGCAACAGGAGTTCTGTGGTGTCTCAAGACCAGGTATATGCATAAACATTCTCTCTCTCTCTCTCTCTCTCTCTCTCTCTCTCTAAATTCATATGTGGCCACCTCAGAAAAAAATAATTAGGAGTAGGTTCCACATATTAGCCAGACTGGGGATGAATGTATTGGTTGGTTGAACAAAAAAAAAAAAAGATGAAAAGCACGGCCACTGAAACATAAATTACGACGTGTTCGGTGAATTAGAATAAATTGAGGTAATAATGTTTTGTAAAGAGGATGTTCATTATTATTGACAAGTTTTGAAAAACATGCTCATTGCACCAGTTATTCCACGATCATGAAAGTACATGTTGAGATTAGGTAGTAAAATTCTTATTAAAGTTAAGAGAGAACAAGAGTTTCAAATACGTTGGAGCAGCTTAC
This sequence comes from Portunus trituberculatus, assembly GCF_017591435.1. Classification (NCBI taxonomy): domain Eukaryota; kingdom Metazoa; phylum Arthropoda; class Malacostraca; order Decapoda; family Portunidae; genus Portunus; species Portunus trituberculatus. Next base: position 30,260,871 of record NC_059271.1, on the reverse strand, counting down.
ATAGAAAATGGAAAACTGAACTCAAAGATAAAAGGAAAGACTAAAAACCATCTATAATAATTTTATCAGCATTAAAAAGAGCTCTACATTTTCTTAACCGCTTCAATACTGGGACACATTTTTACCTTGAGATTTGTTTACGATTAGAACATTTTATTGACATTAAGATAGATCTATGGAGGTCTGAAGATGAACGGCCACAGACTTCACTATTTTAATCACCCACATAAGTTTCTGAAGCTGTATAAAACAACCAAATAGTAAGCAGAATGAATATGGAAACGCGTCATAGTATTGAAGGAGTTATTAAACAAATCACCATGGAAACTGCAGACGCTTTCCTAGTGCTATTTTTAAAAGTTAGTTTGGATTCCAACATTACACCAAGATTTTTAAGGAATTGCAAGAGATGATCACTTGTATGCAACGCGAACAGTATTTTTGCACGATTAGGGTTAATGTCAATTATTAATACGTACCTGATAAAACTTCGTATCACGTGCGCTTGTTACTTAATTTAGTTTTCACTTGAGAATTGCTAGTTGTGGAGGAAAAGATGATTTTTGTATCTTCTATCTTACTTACTTCTTACTTATCCTATTCACATTCTTTATTCTACGTTATTGATTGTTTGTTCTTCTATTGAGTAGTATCTGTTTATATAATATATCAATTATATCGATTAGTCATTTCTATTAGTTTATTTAGCTATCTATATTTTCACTCATCTATCTATTCGTGCATATCCATAGCATATCCATATATAAAGCTACCAGTACATCTATGTTTATATTTGGTTTATTGATAAAAAGTGTGTGTGTGTGTGTGTGTGTGTGTGTGTGTGTGTGTGTGTGTGTGTGTGTGTGTGTGTGTGTGTGTGTGTGTGTGTGTGTGTGTGTGTGTGTGTGTGTGTGACCAAAATCATTAGTACCACCTCCATGATCCCGCGTCGCTTACCTCTACCAACTATCCACTCGTGTCTAAAGTTTCCTTCAAAAATTTGTTCTCGTTTCCCAGTGTTAACTTTATTCCATGGCACCTCATGAAGTTCATTAAAAATTCTATACACATTTCCTCTCCCTCACATAACCTCACTATTTGCTTTAAAATATCCCTCTTCACTTTCTTCTATCATCCTTCAATAAGCTTACCTTTCTTTTCTGGTAATAACTGTTATTTTTCATTTTCCGGATCAGCTGTTTCCCTTCCATGCACTAAGGTGCTGCTGTTGATGATGATACTATTACTACTACTACTACTACTACTACTACTAATGTCATATATATATATATATATATATATATATATATATATATATATATATATATATATATATATGTGTGTGTGTGTGTGTGTGTGTGTGTGTGTGTGTGTGTGTGTGTGTGTGTGTGTGTGTGTGTGTTTTCTAAGCAATATACAATATATTAAGCTCATCTTAGACCTATAGAGCGAAGTGCAAGTGTGACTTATGATGCAAATCTTGTGTTTGTCAACAAGCGTCCTTCTCGGCAAGTCATGTACAGAATCACTTTATATCTCCTTACAGAGGCAGTTTAGAGGGGCTCGCTAAGGTACACAGCGACCAGCCCATAGCTCCCCCACACCAGGGTACTGTCTGCTCCTCCCTCCCTTCTTACCTGCCTCTCTACTTTCTATTTACCATCTCCCTTACCTCATCTCGTCCGCAATTCTCCCTGTGTCTCAACCTACGGCTCGCCTGGCTTACTTAACCGTTTTTTGAACGTTCCCTCTCCTAATGATATTTTTGCTTTCCTTTTGAGTTTATTATTTTAATTTCTTTTCTCTTGAGGAAATGCTTCGTATTTTCCTTACTTGGTAATACTGTCTTGCTGCATTTTGGTACAACTTTACCCTTTGCCAGTTTATTTTCTGTTTACTTATTCATCTTTCTACTTGTTAGTTACAGTGCTTTCTTCATTATATTAAATCATTTTGTTACCCATTTCAAATTTCTCCTCTTCCCTTTCCTTTCCATCTCCTCCTCACAGTGCCCTGTCCCCCCACACATCCCCTTAGTGTTGCGTCCCAAGCACAGTTGTTCCCGCCCCTCTGGTGATCACCCCTCCCACGTTTAGAATGACACAAAGCTTCCTAGATTCACATTCGGCAAACGTGTTCAGAGACCCCACCTTTAGAATGACTGTCCCACCCCTTCACCACCACCACCACCACCACCACCACCACCACCACTTGTAATATATACGTATAGATACTATAATTGTTTGTTAAGCCAGCAAGTGTAGCATCACGATAGTTATATTACAAATGCCACTACCACTATCACTACTACTACTACTACTACTACTGCTACTACCACTATAGATAACACCAGTACATACTATTACACTCTTATCTATGAGAATGAACACCAGACAAATTGATGAGATTAGCTGGGACTAGTGTGTAGGCAGATGAAGGAAACTGTGAGGTATTCAATGTTGGAGGCATGTGGTGTGATTCTTTGACCAATGAATCGTTTAACAGGGCAGTGAAAGCGAAGTGAGGCGAAGATTTTGATGTGTTACTAGCGTGACTGAGAGATAAAAGGAAAAGATAGGGCATAAGACTGATAAGATTGAAGTGTATGGATGAGAGGAAGAAAGGAAGCAGGGCATGGGAGAAAAAATAGAAAGGAAAGGAAGGCATGAAGAAAGGAAGGAGGAAAGCAAAGTAAAAGGAAGAAAGGGAGTATGGAAGGAAAAAGAGAGGAAGGAGGGGAAAAGGCGAAGGAAGGGAAAAACAGGGACAGATGGTATTTGATTAACTGAACAACTAAGGTAGAGAGTGAATGGAATTGAGTGAAGTCATGTGCTCGTGTGTGTGTGTGTGTGTGTGTGTGTGTGTGTGTGTGTGTGTGTGTGTGTGTGTGTGTGTGTGTGTGTGTGTGTGTGTGTGTGTACTAGTGGGGACAGGAGATGTATTGGGTGTCAGCAAGGCCCAGAATATAAGCAATATAGCACAACCAACACTCCATATATATGACAGGTATTATGAGTGAGACCTGTGTGTAATGAAATATTTTGTTAGCTGAAGGTGGGAGGCATACTTTTGGGAAGACATGGGAATGACTCATCTACACGCACACACACACACACACACACACACATGCTCCAACACATATGCATTTTTGTAATCCATCTTTTTATCTGTTGTATATCTATTTGTAGGTATTTTGGACAGCTCCTTCCCTCCCCATTCATTGCCTAAGGAAGAAGAAAGACTGTTAATGACCTCCCCTCTTTGCCCCTCTAATATGCCCTGAAGACACACACTGCCTCGCTGAAGCACACCCCACAGGTTTCTTTTGACAAACCTTGAGACTAATACCCATCCCAACGATTTGCTCTCAATACCTCCTCCCCTCATGTCCCAGCAAAGAACTCCCCCGAAGGCACGTGACTAACACTTATGAGTTGTTTCGAGTGTAGAGAGAAGAGACTTTTTTGGTTTTGCTTATGAGTTTTACTTTTACGCATTGGCATTTGTTATGTTTTTGGTGTTAGTTGCTCCGTCTCTCCTCCACAGACTCCCCCTGATAGCCCCAGCTGCTCGCCGCTCCGGCCCTCCTAAGCCAGGTCTTCAAGTAGCTGTAGTCATGTATCTATGCATTTATATGGAGTCTATTTTGCATTTTCATATTCTAGTGAGAAGATACAAAATACAATGTCTTGAATGAGAGGTTTCCGGAACTGGAACCGAACAAAACTTTATTATTCTAGTTTGTTGAATAGCCTCTCATTAAAAAAAACTCTCTTACGCTCTCACTCACTTTCATTCCCTCTTGTACATTACTCTGCATCGCGGACCTCATGTGATCGACGTTGTTGTTGTTGTTTTCATTGTCTATAATTCATTGTTGATCTTTACAAGACAACACTTTTGCCTTTGACAAAAACTGTAATTTTTGACTCGCTCGTGTTTTGACCTACTTTTTAAAGATGATTAAAAGTCGGTTCATCTATTGCAATAGTTATAAGTGAGCTGAGAGCATCAAATTGTATCAAGTGTCAAGGCCTGTGTGGAGTGTCAAGACTAAAGTGTGAAGGAAAGGCCAAGGTGCTCACTCGGCACTCGGAACAGTGATAACAGGAGAATGACGCCGAGAAGAAAAAGAGAAGAAAATACCAGGGGGATGAAAAAATGATAAAAACCTGAGAAGAACCAGTGCCCCTGGAGAGGAAGCCGGAACTATTACCACCACGGAGACGAGTGTGAGGGCCAGAAGGTCATCCGGGAGGGAAGAGGAACGGAGAACTGTGGACTGTGCAGGCAAGGAAGGAAGGAAGGAAGGAAGGAAGGAAGGAAGGAAGACCGCAGGCAAGACGTGAGCAGCAGCATGGCCACAAGCAGGTGAGTGAGTGGTGGCGCTTTTGTTGCTCAATAAGTTGCAATGATAGCCAGTTTTTTGTGTGTTGAGATGAGAAAGGACAGATGAGGACTCGAACACGTGGCGCTGAGCTTGTTTCGCATTATTTTATTATTATTATTATCATTGTTATCCTTATAACTACTACCACCACCACCACCACCACCACCACCACCACCACCACCACAACAACAACAACAACAACAACCATAACAAAACAAAACAACAACTACTACTACTACTACTACTACTACTACTACTACTACTACTACTACTACTACTACTACTACTACTACTACTACTACTATAACTACTACTACTAACTACTACTACTACTACTACTACTACTACTACTACTACTACTACTACTACTACTATTACTAATCTCTTTCGTTATTCCTTTCAACAAATTCTCTTAATTCTTAATACACTTAATTCATTGTTTCCATTATTCAACAATACATGTTCGTTCCATTTGCTGTATTTTTTAAGCCATTTCTTCTGCCGTAGTTTTAAATCTATCTTCATTCATCAAATCTTTCTTTTGTGCCTCTCTGTATACTCCCGGCGGAAATGGAGGTGTCAGTTATTGTTAGTTGCCACGAAGAGAGCTTTATAGTGCGTGACATCATCTCATCTCCTCATCTCTTACTGGTTTATCGAGTCATTTTGGGGGATAAGTGGTCTGATTTTGACTTTGGTCTCAAACTGATGGTTGTTTCTCTCGCCTTCCCTCTTGCCTCCCCCTCTCCTTCTCCCTTCGTTGTCTCAAACTGATGGTTGTTTCTCTCGCCTTCCCTCTTGCCTCCCCCTCGCCTTCTCCTCCCTTGTCTCAAACTGATGGTTGTTTCTCTCGCCTTCCCTCTTGCCTCCCCCCTCTCCTTCTCCTCCCTTGTCTCAAACTGATGGTTGTTTCTCTCGCCTTCCCTCTTGCCTCCCCATTGCCTTCTCCTTCCTTGCCTCAAACTGATTGTTGTTTCTCTCTTCTCCCTCCCTTCTCCTCCTTGTCTCAAACTGATGGTTGTTTCTCTCCCTCTTGCCTCCCCATCCTTCTCCTCCCTTGTCTCAAACTGATGATTGTTTCTCTCCTTCTCCTCCCTTGTCTCAAACTGATGGTTGTTTCTCTCGCCTTCCCTCTTGCCTCCCCCTCTCCTTCTCCCTTCCTTCTCTCAAACTGATTGTTGTTTCTCTCGCCTTCCCTCTTGCCTCCCCCTCTCCTTCTCCTCCCTTGTCTCAAACTGATGGTTGTTTCTCTCGCCTTCCCTCTTGCCTCCCCATCGCCTTCTCCCTTCCTTCTCTCAAACTGATTGTTGTTTCTCTCGCCTTCCCTCTTGCCTCCCCCCTCTCCTTCTCCTCCCTTGTCTCAAACTGATGGTTGTTTCTCTCGCCTTCCCTCTTGCCTCCCCATTGCCTTCTCCTCCCTTGTCTCAAACTGATGATTGTTTCTCTCGCCTTCTCCTCCCTTGTCTCAAACTGATGGTTGTTTCTCTCGCCTTCCCTCTTGCCTCCCCCTCTCCTTCTCCCTTCCTTCTCTCAAACTGATTGTTGTTTCTCTCGCCTTCCCTCTTGCCTCCCCATCGCCTTCTCCCTTCCTTCTCTCAAACTTGATTGTTATTTCTCTCGCCTTCCCTCTTGCCTCCTCCCTATCCGTCCCATTCTCCTTCTCCCATCTCTCTCTCTCTCTCTCTGGATGTGTGCGTGTATTAGGTATAGTCCTTCTCCTGCGTTCATCTGTTAATGGAAGACTCTTTTGCTTTTTAACACACTTTCAAGAGTCTCACTTCTATTATAATGTGTTTCCTGACGCACTGTTATATTCTCCACCAGTATCTATTTCTCGCCTTCCATTTATACCCAAAGCTGATCCTTAACTCTTCCTGTAATTTCCTTTTCACTGTCAAAGGATTTTCCCCGATACTTTCCATCCCGCCTCCACCACCAACAAACTCTAATCTTTCCTGATGTTTTCTTTCCGGTCAACAAATCCTGTCAATTACTTTCTTTCTTTCTTTTTCTTTTTTACTTATCGAACTCTATTTTGAGCCTCCTTAATTTTTTTTTCACTATATCCATGCCATGTTTTTTTTCTCTTGATTTTGGCTTGTCTGCCTTTTCTTTTCGTCGTTTTGTCTATTCCTCCCTCTCTCTCTCTCTCTCTCTCTCTCTCTCTCTCTCTCTCTCTCTCTCTCTCTCTCTCTCTCTCTCTCTCTCGTTTATTAGTTCTCCGGATGCTTACTTTTCCTTTTCCTTCCTTTTCTTTTCCCTCCGCAAATGTCCCTTTCCTAATCATAGAAGTCATCATGCCTCACTAATCATAATCATTTGTTTCTTCATGATCGCTTTCACAGTCGTTATCAAATGTTTGTGTGTGTGTGTGTGTGTGTGTGTGTGTGTGTGTGTGTGTGTGTGTGTGTGTGTGTGTGTGTGTGTGTGTGTGTGTGTGTGTGTGTCTGCGCGCGCAGTGACCATGACGAAGTGTATTCATGAAAGAAAAAAAAATAGATATCGAACATCATGGCAAACACTCTCCGTCTTAATAATCCTGTCTCTTCTCTCCTCTTCTTTTTTGCTTTTCTCTTTCTCTCTTCGTTTCCTGCCTCTCTTCTCTATCCTCGTAGGCATGCATCCCAACTCCCTAACATCCCTTAAAACTTCCACCCTTCCCTCCTCCATACCTTCCAATCTCATCTCCTCTGCCTCCCTTTACCCGGCCTTCTCGCCCACCCTCCCTAAGATTCTTCTCGCATAGTTCCGCCCTCTCCTTCGACTCTCATCCTCTGAAATTATTCTATGCATATCTCGACCTCATTTGCTTCCTTTCAATTTAATTCCTCTGTGATCTTTCCCCCCCTATCCGAGTCTTTCCACTGTCCTTTATTGCTTTGGTGACCTTCCTTATCGTCTTTCGGCATTTCCACCCCCACTCCCTCTCCCCCCACCTTCGTGTCTGCCGTCTCGGTGCGGATTTAACTTGGTCGGTCTACAGTCTAGACGGTCTGGTGTTCATGTCGGGTCTGTGACGTCACTTGTATTGCCGCAAGCTAATGAATAAGGAGTAACACAATGAGAAGAGAGAGAGAGAGAGAGAGAGAGAGAGAGAGAGAGAGAGAGAGAGAGAGAGAGAGAGAGAGAGAGAGAGAGAGAGAGAGAGAGAGAGAGAGTTGGGGGGGGGGGAAGAATTGGTTGGGGAAACAAAAACTGTGGGCGTTAATGTGAATGGAGCAAGGAAATGTGAGGAGGGAGGGAAAAGAATAGAAGGCCGAGGAGGAGGAGGAGAGGAAGGAGAAGAATGGTGTCAGCCGCCGTCGCTGCCTCCGCAAGTATCGACTAAGCTCTGGGATTAAATCGATAACAGGTCGGTGAGAGAGGATGTAGTGGTGCGCTGCGCCTCCCCTACACAGCAAGACCGCAGTCATCTTACACTACTTGTGTCAACACCTCAACACCTAGGTGATTCAGCACTGGGGGGTGGTGGAGGCTGCAAGAGTGACGTCACACAGTCGCTAACGATCCTCGGCGGACAACACCCCGGCCGGTGCCAGCCCGCCTTTAGCGGAGTCGTTTGGGTGGCCGTCTGATCGATGAGCCAGCAAGGAAGGCCGAGAAGGTACTCATGAGATGCCAGAATGAGGCTGTAGCAGGAAAATCTAGGCAGGGAAGGGAATGACTCATTGTAAGCTGGAGTCACTCATTCTGGAAAGTCTGTCTCGGTCATGTTGCCACCAGTGCCGTGACTTCCACTGCCACAGTGCTTAGCGCGCATTTGCAGCCTGCTAGTCTGTCAATTAATTAGTGTTCCCTCGCGAAGCACGCTCGGTATTATCTTCAGAATTAATCTGGGTAAAGGTAGATATAATTTGACGAGGAAATAGTGAAGTGGAGGAGCAGGAGGAGGAAGTGGAGGAAGACGAGAGGCGCGCGAGGGAGTCTGGCAGGCGGGCGGTGTGGTGGAGGTGCACATGCGCGGGCCCGTCCGCACACCTCGCCAGTTTCTCAGTGCGGCCATCTTGTGCCGCTTGCCATGGTGGCCGATCTCTGGAACCGTTTCGATCTTTGTGAGACCATCAATCCAGCAAACGATGGATTAATGGTAAGAGAAAGTCTTGTGTTTCGTAGCCATAGTGTATCTGGCTGGATTGTTGGTCCCTTTGGTGTTGTCATCGAGTGTGACGGGGAGATGTTGCTGTGAGGGTCAGTCCTTCATCGGCTCTGTACGACCTACTTGTGGCCTGCACCTGACAACCTCACACACCGTATCCCCTTTCAGTCCTCTACCAGTGTGGCTCTTGCTGTGAAGGCACTGCCATCCTCAGCCCTCGACACCAATAAATAAACAGCCACTACCGAAACTTGTAGGCGTTTACTAAGAATCAATAAGAGAAGGGAGCCAACGCCACCGCTGCCGTAGTCAGAAGCTGCAATCGACAGTGTGTGGTTCTCTCCACCTCAACTGAAGCTGAAATAAACTTGCAAGGTTACGGCAGCGAGCAGCAGCAACATGGAGGAGCGGGGAGCTGAGGAACAGCCAGCACCGGAGACAGACAAGGTCGGGGTGGGTGTGTTGTTTGCGTGATCAATCAACTGCATCTTAGCCGTTTTCCGTGATTTTGGCTGTTTATGTGGAGAGTGACGATCCTCGACCAGTGACGAGACATGACTTGATGCAAGAACTCAGTTCACGGAATGGTGCTCAGGTTGTCACAAGAAACTAACAAGAGGAGGCGAGTGTGAATAGTGGACATCAGATATTGCAGGTGACAGACGATGACTGACACGAATCCTAGTGGCCCTTAGTAGCTGATGCTTTGATTCACATCCCAGTAACTCGTCGTCCTGTCCCGTGATATTAGTTGGAGTGGACCCAGTTTACCTTTGCCTCTTTCGCCGATGTCATCAGATAGATTATAGATTTTATATCCATCACCATGCTGGAATATACTGGTATCGAGTGCACTAAAACCAACCACGCCCCCTTTTTCCATGTTGCCCTTGTCCCCTTCACCTGCAGCACAACACATCACTGCCCTCAATTCCAGGCTCGCTCTCTCAATCCCTTTAATTTCGTGTAACCCTCTTCCCTTTTTTTGCCAGCTTTGACTTTCTTGGTTATTTTATTTTTCCATCCGTGTTCTGATCCTCTTAACGTTTTCCTTTACTCATCTGCACGCACGCCTCCTCTCCTCCCTCCACTTCTTTCCACTTCGATGCAGATAAGTTAAACAAACCCTACTCTTCTGTCTCCTCTCTACCTGTGTCCTCTCTCGTTATCTACGTCCTCTTACTTGTATTGTTTTTTGTTTTTCGTTCGGATTCTTTCCTATTCATAAAATTCTCTCTCTCTCTCTCTCTCTCTCTCTCTCTCTCTCTCTCTCTCTCTCTCTCTCTCTCTCTCTCTCTCTCTATATCCCTAAACGTATATTTCCTGCTATCAGTAACACAAAGGCAAAACTAACAGAACACCCTACCTCGCTTTAGAACGTATATTTTTAAAACGCCAGCCATTTTTTTCTTATTAGCGGTGACTCAGTGGGAGTTATGTGACACAACAGCTGAGAGCGAATATTTAAGGTGAAGGAAGGGGAGAATGCAGTGAAGGAAGGTTCGTGTGGGTCATACAAATATTGATCAAGAAGCCAGAGTAGAGGGGAAAGAGGGAGGGAACGAGGGGAGACACAGGGAAGAGGTGAAGGGCAGGGGGGAAAGAGAGAGAAGAGGGGTAAAATAATATCCCTCCAGACCCCTCTCTTAGATGCACAGTGCTCATTCTTCCTCCTCCCCTCTTTCCTTCCCCCTCTTCCTAAGCCCCTCTCTCTCTCTCTCTCTCCCACGGGGCCGGAGGGAAGGGGGCTAAGCGATAGAACACGGAGAGAGAGAGAGAGAGAGAGAGAGAGAGAGAGAGAGAGAGAGAGAGAGAGAGAGAGAGAGAGAGAGAGAGAGAGAGAGAGAGAGAGAGAGAGAGGGAGGATAGGGTCGGTTGAGGGTTGGGGAGGGGGAGGGGCGTGACGACAGATCGATGCTGGGTCCTACACGTTGGTAAGTCCGCACGCCCACACCGCACAATACGAAGGCTTCACCACACCTCTACAGGACTTCCCCTCCTGATCTGATCACACTGCTTACCTCTTCACCTTCGGAAACAACTTCAAGTATGCCTTGGTCGAGTTCTTGAGACGAAATATTCCGGCGTCCTCACTCTTACATTTTCTTCAAGCTTCTTATAAAATACGTAAGCTTTGATCTTCCGAGACTCGCCTGCCTTCTGAAATTGTGAGGCTATAATTAATTCAGAGGTTTAAGAGTTACAGAGCCAGTGTGTGCAATATTTCAGAACGTACTCGTCGATGGTTCAGTTCTGCTTTAAGTTTTTCCTGGCTTTGAAGGAGATGCATCTTTTTGCTCAGTAGATCAGATTTCCGTGTTTCCTTGCCATGGCGGGAGAGAGTCTTGACTGTCTCCACTTATCCGCGGGAAAGTCAATAGACGAGTGCATTAAGGAGAAGGGGTGTGTGGGGGAGAAAGGCATTTTGTTTACCTCTCCTACTTCAGCTGTTTCATTACATTAATGTTCCTTGTGTTGACTCTTTCGTTTTCTTACTTGACCTGTAGGAAGCTGTTCTCTGCCTCTCATTTACCTTATTTACACTTCGTTACCTTTCTTCTTCCTGGTCTTAGTGTTCTTTCCTCTTTAAATGCTTGCTTTTTTTTGTCACACGTTATATTCCGCGTTTATTTCCGTGCGCTTTGTTTTGAAACGGTTTTGTATGTTGTTTGTAGCCTTAGCCTTCATCTTGGACTAATGGTTTCCCTTTGACCTTTCATCATCCGCAGCACCAGTTCGTCATTACAGAACCACAACCTTCCCTCGCAGCGCTTCCTTTTTGTCCTCTTCGCTCTTCTTTTGACCCTTTCCTTCCTTTTCTCCGTTCCTTTGTTGTGATATCTTCCTTTCCCTTTTCTCTCTAGCTTCTATATGCTTTTCCTCCCTTTATCTTGAACTTCCCTCTAACTCTATGACTTTTCTGTCCTCAATTTTCTCTATCTTAGTTCCGTCCCCTACACACACACACACACACACACACGTACAACTTTCCACCCTTTTATTATTTCCGTGCTCATCCGTGCCTCTTTTGACCCACTGCTCTCTTTTCCTTTTTATAGTTTCTTCGCCTTATTGCGCTCCCCTTGCTTCCTTCTTCCTCTCCTCAGCATTCACTTCTTTGTCTTCGTTCACCTATGTCTTGGTATTCAAAGACAAGGTAGATTATATTGGAAGCATGACGAGTATAGTATGCACATAACTAATAATTAGCCATCAAGGAGTGGAAGCTGATATGCTGACAACTGTGTGTGTGTGTGTGTGTGTGTGTGTGTGTGTGTGTGTGTGTGTGTGTGTGTGTGTGTGTGTGTGTGTGTGTGTGTGGTTTGATAGGTGGGTAAGAGTTAATGAAGGAATGATTACATCTTATGTCTAAAGTACGATGGAAAGACATGATTTATCTTCGTAAGCATTTGTGATATTATTATCTTTACTGTCTCTCCTCTTCTTCTTCTTCCTCCTCTTCTTCCTTCTCCTCCTTCTCTTCTCCCTCTTCTTCCTTGTCCTCCTTCAGCAACAACAACAACATAACCACTACTTTTACTACTACTACTACTACTACTACTACTACTACTACTACTGTTGCTGTTATTGTTGTTATTGTCCTTGTCGTTGTTGTTTCTGCTACTACTACTACAACTACTACTACTACTACTACTACTACTACTGCTACTGCTACTACTACTACCATTACATTTGGAGACAGGAATATGACAATTAAAATGCAGTGCCTTTGATGAATCTGTCTTGGAGTCATGAGAATGAATGGAAAAAGGAAGCGGAGGCGAAGGAAAGGAAGCAAGGGGTTCAAACAAATACAGATGCGGAGCACCTTAATATGTGGAGCTTCTGAGGTTTCGTCTGGCGTGGTGGGGATGAGAGGAAGGTAATATATTTTCTGCGTGACTGAAAGGTGATTTTTCTTGGCGTTGTCTTGAGATAAAGGTTAAAGAAATCCTCGAAGGGCACGACTTTTCACCTCAATCTCTGTAATGTGATATTCCAGCAATTCAGCAGATGAGGATAGTTAAAGGTTCAGACGTAAACGAACTTTTGGGGTTTTAAGAGCTCGGGGCAAAGAGCCACTTGGGCTGAGACTATAAGGTTTAGTTTAAAAGCGATGTATCAGATGTGGTTTAATTTACTTTAAAAGCTTTGGAGGAGGAGGAGGAGGAGGAGGAGGAGGAGGAGGAGGAGGAGGAGGAGGAGGAGGAGGAACTTGGCCTTTGCCTCGGTCCGTGTCGATGCCAGATCTCTAAGGAACACTTCACTTGAGAGATCGTTAGCAGGATTACCTACTCCTTCCTTCCTCACCCACACGTTTTACCATTCACACTAACATTCTTAATATATCTAGACCTATGCCACACTTCACCGCAAACCTGCACACTCCTACACCCCGCTACATACACGCTGCATCTACACACTTCACTATTCCGTCACGCACCACCACACACCTATTCGTACCTACACTTAGCACCGTGCCCAGTGACATACCATCACTACGCCACTATACGATTACGGCCACCTTAGATTTCTATTACTGTATACGTCATACAGCCGGCACTACACAGCGAAACACTGCCAGTACATGCTTACATCCACACTCTTGTGCCTTCAGTACTTTGCCACACACCACACACTTTCCTTCACCTACTTACTTGTTTATTTACCTACAGCACACCTTTGTTTATTCGTAGCACAGTCGTATCTGTCGCTACTTTAAGCTATTTTGAAACGCTTTGCTATCCCATTACGACTATTTTCAAAGGCCACAGAGAGGATTAGCCGGTTTTTCAATAATATTTCTTAGTATCGTGTAAATCTTAGTAATTTGTCACTAGAATCCCTCAAAAATCCTTTAAAACACGTGTGACTTCAATAAAAGACTTTTGAATGTAGTGAAGATACTGTGCAGAAGAGTTTCAGAATATGGTGTTTAATCTCCTAAAAAAAAAAAATAAATAAAAAAACCTCTCACGCCCGTACTGAGCCGCTACCCATCACCTGCTCCCACATCTTGATGCCTTCAGTCACGCCACCCGCAGCCTCACCACCTGAATCACAAGCCTTCACTCTCCTCACACGTCACTCATCGACCACTTCTCCCTCCCCCACCCCATGTGAAACATACGCCCTTATCCTCCAACCACACGCCCATGGATCAATACGTCCCTAAAAGATCATTTACCTTACCCACACAAGAAAACGAAAGACGGTAAAACTTGCTGGTAGAATAAAATGAAAGAATGTTACCGATATTGCCCATACTCGACGGTTCCAGGGAGTATGTAAAGTGAGAGAGTTTTACCTCCCCTTATGCAAGTGTTCTCTCCCTCTGTGTTCCGCTGTTTGCTGATCTACAGATGCATTTAATCAGAGAGAGATATCGGTTAGAGTTTACTGTCAAAGTCTGACTCGTTTCATCATAATACGTTTTTAGCTGTATGTTGACTTTGTGTGAATATTATTATTTGTTGGAGGATGAATATTGAGAACAAACATAGCCAAACGGAGAGATTCACACCCATCCAAACACACACACACACACACACACACACACACACACACACACACACAAAAAAAAAAAAAAAAAAAAAAAAAGAACATCAATCTAAGAAGAATAAGAAAAAAAGCGAAGTTAGGGCAGGTACACCCGAGTTTGTTCCCCGCATGCCACAACCAAATGAAAACAATTAAGTAAAATAGCATAAAAAAATCGACTTACTTGTTTTATATAATTGAACTGGATTTTATAATATTAGCAAAATAGTAATTCGAAGTCAGCCATTACAGTTTTCCATTATACATTTCTGTTAAAGTATTGACTATTGTCTCCACCGAGCCTCATGAACGCCATGGATCTCATTCCATGAAGATACACAAATAAACGAACTCTCGTAAACACCAGATAACGTTGTCAGCCTGTCCTTTTAGCTCTCACAACAATGCAACATAAATTACCTGTATGTAAAAGGAGCCTTTATGCAAATTCAACTTTGACTTCATTTTATTATTTTTCAAGGGCATTTTTGAAATAACAAAAAACATTTCTAAAGAGAAGAAACGTTTTTTTCTTTTTCACCAATGAGGTGATTTGATCTAAGCACACCTAATTTTTTTGTCTATCCCTCTGAAAATAGATGGCAGTCACTTAGAGTTTTACTTAAAGGCAAAATATATTGCACATGTAAGATCGAAATTTATCTTAAAGAAAGTAGCAGATTGATATTCCTAATGATATAATCAACATTATCAACATTTATCAATGCAGCTCCTTACGTCACAAGTACGATACTTTATGTACGTAGTTTCCTGTCTTCTTACTACAAGCATGTACTATTAGCGGATTATTTGTTTCGCTATAAGGCACATTAAATACCACCTGGATACTGAGACTTGTTATTTCGCGTCCCTTCGTTGAGGGGATGGTGTGAGCGGTCATGAATAGAGGTGGGACCATGGGGGGGGGGGAATGGAAGAAAACGGAAAATGGTCTGGGTGATGGATAGTGATGGTTGGTGATGTAAGCAATGGAATGGGTTTAGATGATGGTGATGGCAGTGATGAGAGGTGATCATAGTGTAATGGTGATGGGTTGTCCCTACAAACAAATGAAGATAATTTCTGAGACAAACATCGTCGCATTTACAGAGGATAGGTTACAGGAATTATGCAGTCTGCAATTTCGGCGAATAATTAATTTAATCGAAAAATGTGAGGATCAAGAACGAGAGACGCTTCCTGGGGCGAAACTGGTCTCACTTTTGTGGTCCATCAGCCACTGAGTTTCCTTGAACAGACTGGATGTCGAGCTCATAGAATTAGGAAAGAGGTAGAAGAGAACCAGAAGCCTCGTGAGGAATAGACCCATCGCCAGGAGAACATAGAGGACCATGAACCACATGATGTTTCTCTTGAAGGCCGCGTGATCCTCTTTTGCCTTTCTAATGTGTTGCTCAAGACGGCTTAGACGTTGCCTCGTCTCGTGGGGCTTGAACATGAGAATCCAGCTGGGGGTCCCGGCATGACTCACGTAATCCTTTGCTGGATCCTGGGGAGGGTTCGGGCGGAGAGGACCAAGCCACCACTGGTAGGAAAGGTGTTCCCGCAAGAGCCAGAGAGTGGTGGAGAAGAGGCCGTCCTCCTGCCATGTCTGAAGGGTTCTCAAGATGCACCTGACATGCTCTGACGTCTCCCTCAGATGGCTGCCGAGGAGCAAGCTGATGCCCAGTCCGATAATTAGTACCACCCACCTCATTTACAATGCCTTATTGATTTCTTGTATAAAAGAATATAATCATCATATTCTTCAGTACTAGCTGTTGAGGACACACAATTATTTACACATTAAGAACACATTTTACCATAGTAATAATAGGCAGAATTTTATTGTACCAGTAAAAAAGAGACTTTCAAGCAATTAATTTTTACCAGAGACGTAGAAAATGAAACGGTATCAAAAACTTGTACACGTTACCAATAGGAGTTCTGGAATTTGAAAGCGACTGATTTGCTTCCTCGACGGCTTAGCTTTACAATATGAACCGGGCTTACGCTCCCTGACTTATGGCTGTAACTTTTACTGTGCAAGGAAAGGTGGACCAATGGTTGTGCTACAGCTCGATACATAACTGATTCTAAATTTACAAAGTGAAAGAAACAATAGCAAGTAGAATGCTAAACTTAATTGGTAAGAGAGAGAGAGAGAGAGAGAGAGAGAGAGAGAGAGAGAGAGAGAGAGAGAGAGAGAGAGAGAGAGAGAGAGAGAGAGAGAGAGAGAGAATTTTAGTTGCAATGAATGAAAAATAAAACCTGTGTGTTTGTGTGTGTGTGTGTGTGTGTGTGTGTGTGTGTGTGTGTGTGTGTGTGTTTTCGTGCACAGTATACCTGCGTGTCTGCGTGTGTGCCTGCTCGTGTGCGCGCGCGCACTGGAGTGAATGAAGGACATCGTGGCCAATGGCTACCTCCCGTGGATCAATGAGCGTGATGGGAACACACCGCCTACACATCCTCACGAACCTTACAATACGATTTTCTCTCTCTCTCTCTCTCTCTCTCTCTCTCTTTCTCTCATATTCCTTTCCCCTTCTCTGCGTCACATTAATAGCCAAAGAAAGGGCGATGGCTTACTATTTACTATTCTGCTCATTAATCTTCTTTAGACTAATAACGTCCACACCGCATAGCATCACTCAGGGGTAGAATGAAATTAATGGAGTTATTTTACATTTGTGCAAAAGTTCGTAACACCGTGACTGAATTGGACTAATTGGGCATACGTCTATATTTGTAAACTTTGCTTTTGATGGTAATGCACTCACTGTGGTTCCCTTACATGTTTTCAAGACTGAGGGCCCGTTAGATAGCAATTGAGTAGTTGAAAAATTGTTTTGAATATTCGCAGAAGTATAAAAAAAAAAAGTTAAACAAAAGCAAGAGCAGCAAAACTGGATTCTAGTGTAATAACTTTACTTTGTACCTAATATCTTCTGAGCAACCGCATCAACAATATTCACTGTAGTATTGTTCCGTCTTTAGCTTACTATCTGCCTTACGAATGCTTCTGTCATCATAATACAACAAGACTGTGGGGACTGGTAAGATTAGAATCAGCATGATCCGTCGGAATGCTTAACGGAGAAATGAAACAGGATTCATATCTATCTGAAGTTAGTTATATTTCTTTGCAGTATTATGTAATTGTAATTCTAATTGCATTAGAAAAAAGTGCGAAGAAAAATCTAAACACGTATGGAATAAAACAAGAAATTATAATAAAAAAATCATTGCTAATTATTAAATTTTGTTTATAATCGATGGTTTCTGTGACGACCACACCAGCTAGAGTTAAAAATAGCAAAGCCCTTGGCTTTTCTATCTATTCACCTTTTTTTTGTCAATTTTCAAGACTGCAAAAGCTCACAGTTTTCTATCTTTACAAATTTAAGGAGCACCCTGATTACACATGTAAAAAAAAAAAAAAAAAAAATGTAACTAAAGCTTTGGGTATGACTGAGCCACTGACTGTGAGGTACCAAAGAAGAAAAGTCAAGCGATTCATAGAATCAGGAAATGCTCTCGAGAGAAACACAACGTGCTTGTACCAGACTGCTCAGGCTCCTTGTAATAGCAATAAGCGGTAAGGTGTGGGTGCATGGTGCATCATTTCCCTTGAATGATAAAGACAGTGAAGTGTAATGTAATGCGCATCCGCGTGTGTAAATAATTGAAAACATTAATACCAACTCATGCAGGTTAATCCACAATCCAATTGAGGCCATGCTGGAATGGACGAGGAACATTTCAAAAGAATCTAATGACACCAAACCTGATGCCATTACATCAAGTGGTACATATTTGCATGTTTTGCAGATATACTAATATGTGTGTGTGTGTGTGTGTGTGTGTGTGTGTGTGTGTGTGTGTGTGTGTGTGTGTGTGTGTGTGTGTGTGTGTGTGTGTGTGTGTGTGTGTGTGTGTGCAGTGAGTGCTAGATCCTGGAGCTTGGGAGGGCAGCTGAGACCGCCATCTGGAAGCCTCCAAGGCTGAGAAGAGTCACGGTCTTTCACGGTTTACAGATCTTAAGGTTTCTTAATTTAGGAGCGTGGAATATCAGGAATTTTAGTACTTATATATCAAGAATATCTAGAATGAAAATGCGTAAAAAAAATAAAGTAGAATGTTATCTCTTACAGACGATTGTAGTACCATATCGTAGAGGTCTGGGTCGAGGATATGAAAAATAAGGGTTATAATGGCTAATTAATGGTTTCCAAGATGCTTGTGGTGTTCGAAAATATAAAATGAAATGGTCACTTGTGCAATAAATTAACCTTGATATAGTTCACCAATAGTTCACACCACTACCATACACAGACAAAATTTTTACTACACTCCAAGACTATAAATCACTTAAAATCATTCAATCAAAGAAAATCTTCCAACTGCACGCATAACCACAAAACCTGGTTCATCCTATGAATATTCATAATGAATGTCGTGAAGGCTACATGCCGGACTGTTATGCAGCAGCCTTGCAAATAATGTTTGCTTACTGAACAAGGCCAGGGAAGCCATGAATACAAATCGTCGGGGCAAAAGGTGGCAAAGTTCCCATTAGTTTCACTGGGGGGATGTAGCCAAAGTGGTCGGCATACGAAAGATGCCAGGAAAAGCTCCATCTTTCCATGTGTGGACTAAAGTGAGAAAGTTATCGTGAACACTAAAGTTGTCACCTTGGATGAATGGGGTCACGAGGGAACACACAAATTTTGAGACCCTGACATAAAAATCACTCTGGGCCATTATAGCCTGAGACAAATCCCTAAATGTAAAGGGGAAAAAAAGGTTAACATGTAAAAGCATACCATTATCTCTTATTCGTGGATATACTAATACAAAACTGCACTCAAGAGACACACAGAACAACTTTCCCTAGCAAGTGAGATATTGCTGTTGCTGCTGCTGCTGCTACTACTACTACTACTACTACTACTACTACTACTACTATTACTATTACTGCGAGTACTACGACTACTACTACTACTACTACTACTGCTGCTGCTGCTCTCATTATCGCTTTCATTATCATTATAATTTTTGTTATTGTCATTATTATTGTAATGACTCATATTTGAGGAATACAGAACTTTATTCAACATTATAGGAGCGTTGCGAAAAAGGGAGAAAAAAGAGAGAGCGAGCGAGAAGGCAAAGGACGCGGTGGAAGCCTAAGAAGCATTTTACAAGCGCCTTTCCATTTCCAATAGAAAAAAAAGATGAGAAAACATGAAATAATAATATTATGTTTAGTCTCTTAGGTTATTTTTGGTCTCTCTCTCTCTCTCTCTCTCTGGAGGTTATTATTTAATTGTTTTCTCGTATGTAATGAGACAAAAGCTGTGTTATCTTTGTTGACATTATTATTGATGTTATTAATATTGTTATTGTTATTATTATTATCATTATTATTATTATTATTATTATTATCACTATTATTATTTTTATTATTATTATTATTATTATCATTAGTAGTAGTAGTAGTATAATTGTTATATCAGTAGTGTCATTATCATTATTATCATTATCATCACCAGCATTATTATTATTATTACTATTATTATTGTTGTTATTATTATCATTAGTATCATTATTACTAATATTATTATTATTATCATCATCATTATTATTATTATTATTATTATGATTATTATCACTATTATTATTATTATTATTATCATTATGATTATTATTATTATTATCATTATTATTACTTTATTATTCTTATTAATACTACTGTTATCATTGCTCCCTCAACTACCATCACTACCACCACCGCTACAACAACAACAACAACAACTACTACTACTACTACTACTACTACTACAAATACTAATGCTACTATTACTACTGTTGCTGTTGCTGTTGCTGCTGCTACTTCTACTTCTGCTGCTGCTGCTACTTCTACTGCTACTACTACTACTACTACTACTACTTCTACCGCTGCTGCTACTATTTCTACTACAACTACAGCTGTAACTTATCCATGACGTTCATTGATAGCCTTTAATTTACATGTGGGTGCGTATATGTATGTAGGCGTGGGTGTGGGTGTACGCATAAGCAGGACGCAATATCTTAATAAATTTTTTGAACCGATCAATAACTTTCATGGTAAGAATAGCTAGCAGTCGTCAGCGCCACCAGTAGGAGGACGGGAGCTGGTGTCCTCTCGTGGGGGTTGGTGCGAGCAGCTCGCCGGCATGTGACGGTGAAGCCACATGTGCGAGGCAAGGCAGGGGGTTGGAAGACTAGATCAATAATAGCAGGCAGGCCGGCTCTCTTTCTCTCTCTCTCTCTCTCTCTTTCTCACTTTGAAATAAAGTTCAGATATATATATATATATATATATATATATATATATATATATATATATATATATATATATATATATATATATATATATATATATATATATATTCATAAACATTTGTCTTGAACTTTATTTCAAAGAGAGAGAGAGAGAGAGAGAGAGAGAGAGAGAGAGAGAGAGAGAGAGAGAGAGAGAGAGAGAGAGAGAGAGAGAGAGAGAGAGAGAGAGAGATTACTAATTTTCCTGTACACGTACATAGGAGAGAGACTCCCTATCCGATGTTTTCCCGGCATATTGAAACCCCATCACGGTCTCTGTTCCGTCATTGTCACCGCATGCAGCTCTGGGAAGGCTCCATGCGCAGTGAGTGGAAGCACATTTCATTTTCATATACGAAATGAAATGAAAATACGATGAAAATTATCAATAAACAAACGAGATCAGGTGATTGTAGTAATGATTAAACTATCTACGCCACCGCAAGAGATAAAACATAGATAAACAGTGACATTTCTAATAAAATAAAATAAAAATAAAAAAAGACAATTTTCATATCAGAAAAGAGTGATATTAATTGAATTTCATATACTGCAAACTTTACTTTTTCTTTTATTTTGGTATTCGTTCTTAAGGAGATGACCCTAAAACCTATATGCGTATGAGTAATGATCGTTTTTTTCTCGTAAATTACAGTAAGCAGTAAATAAATAGTTGTACCAGACTCTCTGACACTAATGATCTCGCAGCCCACGCAGTGTTGGGGTCACTAGCACATTTAACAAGAGGCAAATGTGTTGACAAGGCAGATGAGTGAGCTGACAGTTGTTTGAGAGGGTAGTAATGGTAGTAGTAGTAGTAGGGGTGGTGGTGGTGGTAGTGATGGTGGTGATAATGGTGTTGATAGTGATGGAGGATGACTGAGTTAATTGAGGTGTTTGAAGGGATAGTGGTGATGATAAGTTTGTTATGGCATTGGAAGAGGTGGTGGTGACAATGAGGGTTGGTGGTAAGGGTGATAATGTTGGTGCCGATAGTGATGGAGGATGACTGAGTTAATCGTGGTGCTTGAAGGGATGATGGTGGTGACGAGTTTGTTGTGGCATTGAAAGAGGTGGTAGTGACGATGAGGGTTGGTGGTGTTGATGGAGGTTGACGTCGAATCAATTGTAGAGTGTTTGGAAAGATGCTGGTGGTGACGAAGGTGGTGGAGTTATAGGTGATAGACAATTTTTTTTTTTTTATCAAGGGAAGGAAGCCAGCCAAGGGCAAAAAAAAAAAAAGATAAGATAAAAAAAAGGCCCACCTGAGTGCTGGCTCTCTACAAAGGGAAAAACATCAGCCAAAATTAGGGAGCAAATGCCTTGATACCTCCCTCTTAAAAGAAGACAAGTAGTAGAAAGTCGAAAATACAGATGCAGGGAGGGAGTTCCAGAGTTTGCCAGTGAAAGGTACGAATGATTGAAAGTACTGGTTAACTTTTGCGTTAGGGAGTTGGACAGAATAGGGATGAGAGGAAGGAGAAAGCCTTGTGCAGCGAGGCCACAGGAGGAGGGGAGGCATGCAGTTAACAAGATCAGTAGAACAGTTAGCATGAAAATAGCTATAAAAAATAAAAAGAGATGCAACATTTCGGCGGTGAGAAAGAGGCTGAAGACAGTTGGTCAGAGGAGGGGAGTTGATGAGACGAAAAGCTTTTGATTCCACTCTATCTAGTAAAACTGTGTGACTGGAACCCCCAAACATGCGAAGAGTACTCCATACAGGGACGGATAAGGCCCTTATACAGAGTAAGCAGTTGGAGGGGCGAGAAAAACTGGCGGAGACGCCTCAGAACACCTAACTTCATAGAAGCTGTTTTAGCAAGAGATGAGATGTGAAGTTTCCAGTTAAGATTATGAGTAAAGGACAGACCGAGGATATTCATTGTGGAAGAGGAGACAGTTGAGTGTCATTGAAGAAGAGGGATAGTTGTCTGGAAGGTTGTGTCGAGTTGATAGATGGAGGAATTGAGTTTTGAGGCATTGAAAACTACTAGATTTTCTCTGCCCCAATCGGAAATCTTAGAAAGATCGGAAGTCAGGCGTTCTGTGGCGTCCCTGCGTGATCTGTTGACTTCCTAAAGGGTTGGTCGTCTCTGAAAGGACGTGGAAAGATGTAGGGTGGTATCATCAGCGTAGGAGTGGATAGAGCAAGAAGTTTGGTTAAGAAGTCATTAATGAATAATAGAAAGAGAGTGGGTGACAGGACAGAACCCTGAGGAACTCCACTATTATTAGATTTAGGAGAAGAACAGTGGCCGTCTACCACAGCAGCAATAGAACGGTCGGAAAGTAAGCTTGAGATAAAGTTGTAGAGAGAAGTATAGAAGCCGCAGGAGGCAGTGTTAAAATCAAAGCTTTATGCCAGGCTCTATCAAAAGCTTTTGATATGTCTAACGCTACAGCAAAAGTTTCACCGAAATCTCTAAAAGAGGATGACCAAGACTCAGTAAGGAAAGCCAGAAGATCACCAGTAGAGCGACCTTGAAGGAAGCCATACTGGCGATCAGATAGAAGACTGTGAAGTGACAGATGTTTGAGAATCTTCCTATTCAGGATAGATTAAAAAACTTTAGACAAGCAAGAGATTAAAGATATAGGAAGGTAGTTTGAGGGATTAGAACGATCACCCTCTTTAGGAACAGGCTGAATGTAAGCAAACTTTCAGCAGGAAGGAAAGGTAGAATTAGTCGGATATAGGAGAGGCTCGTGATGTTTCATTTATATGATGTAAAGTGACAGTCTGCCTGATAAGGATTGTATTGGTGTCATTCACTAAGTGTTATGGGATTACATATCTACCGTGTTATATATCACTCACCTTCAATCGCTTTGTTGACCTCTATCACTGTTGTAACCTTATTCTTAAAAGGGTCATACCATCTGAAACACAGAATAAAGCAAAATGTATAAAATGGTGTCGGATTCTGTACAAACCCAGTCCCTTCATAATTTTTTTACCTCTTTTACTACTACTTTCACTCTACCCCCTTAAGTACCGTGACGCGCTTCTACATTCATTCCGCTTACTATCTGGTGATTTTATATAGTTTCATAAACTTATGTAGGTGATCAGAATAGTGAAAACTCTGACCATTAATCTTCTGACCTCCATTGACCCTGACTAATGTTAATAAAATGGCCTAATCGTACATAAATCTGAAGGTAAAAATGTGTCCCAATATCGAAGGGGTTAACATCGCTCCTTCCTACCTCTTCTGTCCATCTTACTCTTTGTCTCCCCTCCTCCATTTCTTATATCTCTTACTATGTTTCACTCGCCTGCTCCTCCAAGCCTTACATGCATTCATCTTCACCGCGCATTAATTTTTCTTATTACATCCTAAGGGTAAAAAGAAAATTCCGTCCTTTTCCCTAAAACTATTTTGAGAATTTCTTTGTTGTTGGGATTTTTCCAACATCAAAACTTAGAAACAAAAACCCGGAATTAGTGCTAAAATGTTTTCAAATAACCCAATTTTAAAGGAAAAAGAGGAGGAAAAGGAGGTGGAGGACGAGAGAGAGAGAGAGAGAGAGAGAGAGAGAGAGAGAGAGAGAGAGAGAGAGAGAGAGAGAGAGAGAGAGATTGCAAAAAGAACCAACAGCAGCAGAGGCGAACATAAATATAACTTCCTCCTCGACGTTCCCAACAGCCAATAATGAGAAGTGGTGTTTCCTTCTCGAGTGAAGCGACAGGCAGGCTCCCACTGACAGCTCCGGAGTTGTGGTGTGGAGGAGAAACGGAAAACAGTTGGCGTTGGGAGCAACAAGGCGCACCATTGTTTCATTGATTGACTAATGCATATTGTTGGGCTGAACAAGTAGTTTTCTGTTTATATAGAAATGAATAGTTGTTATAATTATTCTCTCTCTCTCTCTCTCTCTCTCTCTCTCTCTCTCTCTCTCTCTCTCTCTCTATCTATATATATATATATATATATATATATATATATATATATATATATATATATATATATATATATATATATATATATATATATATATATACACACACACACACACACACACACACACACACACACACACACACACACACACACACACATACACACACACACTGCCTTGTACCTCAGTGATCAGGGAGCCGAGTCAGTGTTGGCTGTTATAGATTCGAACGCCACTAGGGCTGGTCACCTCTGGGACTTTTCCACTTACAAGTGGGACAGTTACTGTCTCCCCTGACGACGTGGGATGGGGAGTATCGTGTGCGAGGTCACAGTCTTACTCAAAGATTGGTAATAAACAGCTATGAGCTCCACTGAGAGGGTAGCGGCTGATGGTTGCGGATTCGCTCTTGATCAGGCCTTGGAGTGTGTGTGTGTGTGTGTGTGTGTGTGTGTGTGTGTGTGTGTGTGTGTGTGTGTGTATTACCTTTACTTGTAATTCACTTCTGAAGAGAGGCAGAGTTCTAAGTCTTTTTTCTTTTTTTTCAACAGGGACTCTCCATCGACGCAGTACCATGCACAAAATAAAAAAAGGAATCAAGAAAAAGATCAAAGGAAAGAAGGATAAAAATGATGAACTATTTACTCCAGAAGAACTAGAAAGGTATAAAAAAGAGAAGGAAGAACAAGCCAAACGTGAAGCAGAAAAACAACTAGAACAGGAAGGTCAGGAGAAGAGTGAAGATAAAGAGAACAAGCCAGAATCTCCTGAGGAAGTCAGCGCAGCAGTAGCGTCTGAGGACACTGCAGCGTCCTCCTCGACAAAGGAAGGAGACTGGAGAAACTTCTTTGCAGCAACTGACACTGTACTTAAAAAGACTACAGACAATCTCGTTCACATAAAAGAAGCCAGCACTGTCGTTCAGAAGGAAAAACCAGCTGCACCTCTTCCTACTGAAGTCCCTACAGTTGCTCCAGTACCTGTTGCTACTGCAGCACCTCCAACCAAGAAATGGGTAGACCTCGAGAAGGGTGGAATCGATGATGGAGAAGCGGTAGAAACAGAAGAACCACAACCGGAACCAGAGGACGAACCTGAACCTGCCCCTGCCCCATTACAATTTATAGAGGATCTCCCAGATGTAGATGTAGATGATTTTACAGAGGTATTTGACACTACTTACGTAGACAATGTTGAAAGTGGACAAGTAAAACTCCATTATATCCCGGACAGCCCGACAGAAACTGACCCTAATGAGCCTGATCCTTTTGACACCTCCGTAGTTGATAAAGTCTTACACGTCGAAGAGGAAAAGCCGAAAGTTCCAGGAGAAAAAACCGAAAAAAAGAAAAAGAAACAACTCGTAAGTCTTGGTTGTGCTGTTGAGGTTCTTACGGGGAACGTTCAAGTTGAGAAGCCCACAGCGACCCCACCAGCAAGCTCTAAGAGACGAAGGGTTGTGCCAAAGGAAAAAAATCTACTAGGTGACTTCGGCGAGGACAGTGATCAAAGTGGAGATACTGTAGGAGAGTCCACAGAAAAATATAACGAGCAAAAAGAAGACTCAAAAGAAACTAACAAAACCAACATTCTTGATGAAATCTTGTGTGTGGGTGAGCTAGAAGCAGTGCTTCCTGAACCAGGCACTGTAATTTGTCCCTCGCCCAGAGCAGTTTCACCAGCACCAAACACAGAAGATAGGGATAGTTCTTCCGTCATTCTCAATAATGGCTGTGAAGATAATAAAGAAGTTGACTTGAGTGAATTTCTTGAGTCTTCTGGAGAAGAGCAAGACAACAAGGATAGTGGGAAAGACAAAGATCTTGACCTAAAGGATTTAGTTGCAGAATTTGATATCATCGATAAATCTGAAGTTGTTAACGAATCTTTAGTGCCAACTGAACCAGACCCAATCGAAGACGAGTTTGACGCTGAGTTTGCTTTCCTAGCGGCTGAATCCGTCGCTAAAGCAAAAGAGAAAGAATTCGAAGATCTTGAAGACGATCCATTTGATACTTCTGTAGCAGCTCACGTACTCGGGGCAGACGAAAACACTGAAAAGGATCCGTTTGACGTAGATTTTGCACAATCTGTTCAAGAAGGAAAACCCTCAAAAGCCCCACCGCCACGACCAACTCTACCTAAGGCTAAAGCTGAGCATCCTGAGGAAGTTGATCCTTTTGACACTTCATTAGCTGAGAAGCATATAACAGTCGAATCTCATGAAGGAGTAGATCCTTTTGATACATCAGTAGCTGAGAAACATCTTCCAGTCGATCCATTCTCTCTTGCAGACACAGAAACTGAGCTTCCAGAGACTTTACAACCGCAACAAGGAAATGAACTAAAAAATTCCGTCAGCTTTGATCCTTTTGATACTTCTATTGCTGAAAGTTTTGGAAAGACTGAGCTCAAAGTTCTTGAGACAGAACTACTGTCTGCTTCTGAAATCGAGGGGAGTCTAAAAAGAAGCGAATCTGACTTTGATTTTGATCCTCGAGCTGAGGAAAAATCCAGTGGTGGAAATACTTGCTTGCTGACAGGCTCTCACGAAGACAACGAAACCAGTGCTCCTATCCTTGCCCCTTCCCAGGATACACAAGCAGAGGACTTTGACCCATTCGATACTTCTATTGCTGCTAAAGTTGAAATACAAACCTTAGAAGCTGAACTTCTCAGCAAGCCAGACGATATCCAACAGATTGCGGAACAAGCTGAAGATAATAAGAAGGTTCCACCACCTCGCCCTCCTCCAACTCAAGCTCACTTGTTAGTTACCAGTCCCACCGACCCCAATCCGGCACTCCAGCCTTCTGCACTGAGTGAGAAAAATCCAGTTTCAGAAGACTTTGATCCCTTTGACACCTCTATTGCAGATCAATTTGGCCAAAGAGAACTTAGGTCGATTGAAGGTGAGTTACTAAGTGATCAGCAACAACAGCAAAACCAAGTGCTCACAGAAGTTGCTGATAAACCTAAGGCAAAAGAACTTCAGTTACCAATCAAACCCCTACGACCACCATCTCCCAAGTGTCTACTGACTACTACTCCTTTAGACGAGCAACCAGTTGTCCCTCTCCAGCCCGTAGTGGGAGCAGCAACAGATCTTCCAGAAAACCTTCCTGACGACTTTGATCCATTTGATACATCTATCGCTGATCAGTTCGGCAAGACTGAGCTAAAGGTTCTCGAGAGTCAACTCCTTGTATCTCGGCAACACATAAACGACCAGGAATTTGATCCTCGAGAAGGGAAGAAACCACCACCTCGTCCACCCTCTCGTCCACCTTCAAGACCACCCTCAAGACCACCTTCCCGCCCTCCTTCCCGCCCTCCATCACCTGCTCCTACCAAGTGTCTGTTAACTGCCTCTCCCGCTAGAACTCCTGTCAGTGGTGAAATTCTGCTTCCTTGTAACCCTGCACCATCTGATTTGAAATACGAATTTGATCCATTTGATACTTCCATTGCTGAAAAGTTTGGAAAAACAGAACTCCGACATCTTGAAAGTGAATTCTTAAGCGGAGTAGCAGCTTCTGCAGAAGATTTTGACGACTTTGATCCCAGAAGGGAAGATATATCTAAACCAACAGTCACAACAAAGCCACTTCGACCAGAGAGACCAGCGCAGCCAAACCCGTGTCTTTTGGCTGCTACACCCACCGACGGAAGTGCCACCTTACAGCCGTGTCTTAGTCTGACAGCTCAACCCTTGGAAGGTGCTACACCAGAGGACTTTGATCCCTTTGACACATCTATAGCTAGTAAACTCTGCAAAACTGAAATAAAAGATCTCGAAGAATCTCTTGTAAAAACAAATTCTCAAGAAGCTACTGGAGAACCGGCTGGTATTGGCCACCTTCCAGCAGCACCTGAGTGTGCTTCTGTGGACCGTTTCTTCTCTTCATCACCCACCCCAGACCTTTGTCCGACTCTTCAGCCTGTTGCCAGTCAACTTACAGAAACTTCAGAGGAATTTGATCCCTTTGACACTTCTATTGCTGAGAAATTCGGCAGAACTGAACTAAAGACTCTTGAGACTGAGCTCCTTTCAGATTCTGGAACAAAAAGAAATTTAAGTGACGACGAATTTGACCCTCGCGAAGAGGAAGCAAAAGCACCCAGGAGGCCGCCACCACCACCGAAACCACAGTCGCCAGCACCCATCAGTCTCTTAGACTCTGCTCACGATCACGATATTCCTGACCAACCTATACAAGCGATTCAGCCACAGTCAGCCGCACAGGACATTGTTGATTGCGACCCATTTGACACTTCTATAGCCGCTGACATTGCTCCAAGCAAAGCTGAGCTCAAATACCTTGAAAACGAACTTTTAAGTTCTGCTCAGGACCCATTTGATACCTCTAATATCGCATAAGTTCACAAATTGCCAAGATGGATTTCAGTGGAAACGTGAAGAATCCATTCCTCTTCGACGACCCAGCACCACCAGCTGACGTCGGGGATACAGCTGCCAATCCCTTCCTCATGGGAGGTGCCTTTGACTATTCGGCGGTAAGCTATACGGGAATCAATCCTTTTAGTGACCAGATTGATGACTCCAACGCAGCGGCCGCGGGTCTCTTCGGAGATCCTGCGGCTTATCCTTCTGATATGAATCCATTTGGCGTTGCAGCGCAGCCATTTGGTGATATGACCAAAGAATCTGATTTGTTTGGAACACCTGTATCCCAAGGCGACCTGTTTGGAGGACCAGAAGTAATCGATACAACACCAATGCCGCAACCTGCTCATCCAACGCCTCCAGCTCGACCTCCTGCTCCATCATCTCCTGTTGTTGACTTAATGAATGACAGTCCTCCAGCAGAGAACACAGCTGTGGCTCCGGGAAGACCACCACCACCTAGACCACCTCCCCCTTCAAAAGAGACTAAAGACCTCTTACAGACAGTAATTGGCGCAATGGAAGCAACTACAGATACCCTTCATGAAAAGCTCACGACCACACGAACGCCTTGTCCATCACCTGGAAGTGGCGCTCCTACTTCTCGCAGCCCAACGCCCGACATCCAAATTACATCCCCGAAGAAAGACTCAGATGCCTTCAGTGCTATCTTTGGCCAAACGATAGACATGGACAGTGATCACGAAATAGAGGAGACGAAAAGTACTGCAAACGCAGATGTAGCAGCACCAACTTCTACCTCAGATGATTTTGATCTTTTCGGTGATACTCCAGTGCAGAAACCAAGAACCAACCAAGACATTCTTAGCCTGTTCAATAAGCCCCAAACATCTCAGTCACCACAGGTAGATCTGTTATCCGATGATCTGCCTGAAGCAGACTCTACAGCTGAAAATGAGGAAACAGATAAGCAGAGTATATCTGACTTACTCTCTGGTGCTACAATTGAAGACTCAAAGCCCACACCATCTCCTGATGAGGTCCAAGTGACATCTGCTACCCCTTCGTTGTCAGAGGAGGTGACTGTTAATGATACAGCAGCGATCGCAGAGTCTCCTGCTAAAAGTGATGGCCCAAGTGACATGATCCCCTTGGAAGAGTCCGTTTCTCCAGAGCAAGTGAGCGAAAAAACGGATAGTGAACCTACAGTAATCGAAGCAGCTGACCAAGATACCGGTGAAGAAATTTGTAAAATATCAGTAGCAGCAGCTGATGCTCCAGATACATCTTCGGTAGGAGAGGAAAAAATAGAAGCTATGGAAGTATTTGGTTCACCTGAACCTATGCCTCCTACTATTAATAGCGAGCACTCAAACTCATCTAATTCATCAAGTCATCTCAGTACTCCTGTGAAAGCTGCTCCAGCAGAGCCTTCGATAAATGAAGATGATCAAGAAGATCAGAATAATGAAGAAAATACTGACGCATTTGGTATGTCAGACGTACCGTCTTCTAACAGTGAACAAGTTAATGCTTTTGGAGATAAGAGTGCCCCTGCCACTGACGCTTTTGGAGAAATACCAACAAGCACTCCTGCCATCGACTCTTTCGGAGAAGTACCAGCAAGCGTCCCTGAGACCGATGCTTTTGGAGTAATACCGGACACATTTGGTACATCCACTGTGCCTGATAAAGGGGCGGAGCTCTTTGGAGACACATCTGGTCCTTTCGCCAGTTCCATTCCTACTGGTGATGCCCTCTTTGGAGGATCCTCTGGTGCCAGTCTTTTTGGAGATGTTCCTCAGACGGTACCTCCAGATTCTTCAGCAGCAGGACTCTTCGGTGATGTGTCACAGGTTGCGCCCCCAGGCTCTCCAGCCAACAGTCTCTTTAGTGAGGCCGGTCAAGCCGCACCCCCTGCCTCTCCAGCAGCTGGGCTTTTTGGCAACACCCCTTCTTCTGGATCTTCGGCCTTCGATATATTCGGAAGTAGTACTGCACCAGTATCTGCACCCTCAGGCGCAGATTCCACTGGTGCCGCGCTCTTTGGGTCCTCAGCACCTGCTCCTAATGTCGGCATGAGCTTATTTGGAGGAGGAGCAGAGCCGTCCCTAGATATCTTTGCAGAAAGTGAAGGAAATTCCATGGTAAATCCATTTGCGCAACCAACACCTGCACCGGCATCTGTTCTGGGCGTGGCACCTAAAACTGGTCCGGACAGCGTCAAAGTAGCTACGGACGAAGAATTTGACGCATTCTCCGCTAGGTTCGATAATGCTGGGGCTGAAGGTGAAGATGAATTACATCATGATCCATTTGCCTCCACGGCTCGAGGTGAGTTAGTGATAATATGATGATTATATTTATTATACGGATTTTAATTAGCAAAATCAATATGCCAATATATATTTCATAATACTGCTTGCATCTGTTTTTCTGGAGAAAAAAAAAACCCATTGGTATTACATTACAATAATGGATGTATTCGAAACACCATTTATATGAACAATGTCAAATAAATTTCTTGCTCTTGTGGCAGCGGCCTCACCTTGGGGAGACACTACAGCAGCTGGTGGGGCAGGCGGAGAGGGCTTCGGGTTCGGCGATAGCAGTGGCTTCGACCCCTTCCTGGCCCTCAATGAACCCCCACCGGTCCCTCAATCTACGCCACGCCGCACCGCTCGCCAACCTTCTGGTGATTCGGACGAGGGAACCATGAGTGTAGTAATAAAGTGAGTAGACGTGCCTCTTAATTTCTCCGCTCACGTTCCCTGCATCGCCATCACGATATATTATACCATCACATCTTTATGTTTCCATTATTGACCTTCATATATTTCATTATAAATAAGCCTCACTCCCAAAACCTCCATATCAATCATTGCTCTCCCATCACTTTCGTAACCTCATCGTCATTTTAACTACAATGACACTGAGTTCACGAATCTTGTTTTACCGTCACAATCATTTCCTATCAGATGGAAAAAAAGGAAGATCCTTTTCTAAACTGTGAAAATAATGATAATACAAGCATATCAGTTACCAGGACTTTTTAAACTAGGTATTATTTCACTTTTGATTACCGCTTCCAATACCTAATAAGTTGCTTAAACTTCACTACCACAACCATCACCACCACCACAATCACTACCAACATCATCACCTATCATCATCATCACTCCTTCTAGGCGACTTTGACACCAGGAAACTATAGAAATAAAAAGACAAACTGATATATTCCAGACCATACATTATGATATGTAAGTATGTATGTATGGATATCTCCTTCGTAGATTAACCCGATACTGACTGATTTCTAGGAAATCTTAGTTTCAAGAGAAGACCAATGATAAAAGACAGCAATGAGCACTATTTCTAATAATTCTAACCAAACGTGTGTATGTATATATATATATATATATATATATATATATATATATATATATATATATATATATATATATATATATATATATATATATATATATATATATATATATATATATATATATATATATATATATATATATATATATATATATATATATATATATATATATATATATATATATATATATATATTTATATTCCTTGAACTGAAGATGGACTCCTTATCACGG
The DNA here is from genome assembly GCF_017591435.1 of Portunus trituberculatus. Taxonomy (NCBI): domain Eukaryota; kingdom Metazoa; phylum Arthropoda; class Malacostraca; order Decapoda; family Portunidae; genus Portunus; species Portunus trituberculatus. The sequence continues at coordinate 30,228,580 of NC_059271.1, read as the reverse complement.
AAATAACACAATGACCTTATTACAGGCCGGCAGGATTGGAGGCTTCCGGGGCCTCACCTAGGACAGTTTCTCCTGTGCCTGTGCTCGCCCCACCACCAGCAGCTGTGGGAGCTGCAGCATTTACTGACACATCACCAAGATTTAATCCTTTCGATCGCGGTGCAGAGGACGTAGCAGAAGCAGCTGTCGATGCTAAAGGTAAGAAATAAGAGCCGAAAATCGTTGTTCAGTTTTCGTTTTGTTTTATTTTTCACCACATCAAGTAATCTTGTAAACGAGCTCACCAATACACTTCCACCTCCCATTATCACCACTAGAGTACATCCAGATGTGTCATATCTCATCTCGGAGTAAGTCATAATCAATGGCAAGCCGTAAAGTGGGGTTTACATGGAACATTTTTCCCCCGGTTGTTTGTAGTCACTTGAAGCAGCCGGCAGGTTTCACTTGAAAGCATTCACGTAGTCGGGAGCAGCTGCTGCCTCTTTAGTTCTCCAAGAAGCTGCTTGATACAATTAGAATTTTGAATTTATTATTTTTTGTTTACCTTTTATTAGAAACAATGAAAACGAAGAGAACTGTGGTCAGGCTTCCTCAATGATGATGTAAGCGAAACAATTTCTCGTCTATTTTAAATTCTTTTCATAAATAATTTCAAATGTTTTATTTGTTTACTGTGTATAATGGTAGTCAGCGGTTATTACTAGAAAAAAAATCCAACCATATTCTCAGTATTTTCATTAATATATGTATAGTTCTCATATGACCCTGGAAGATAGCTGGTAAAGCAGCTGATCAGACTGACAGCATTTTGTTCGGCAGTTCAAAAATCTCACCTCGTTATACAATCACGGTTGGAAGCAGCCGTATATCACCTCTTGTAAACGTGGCAATAGAGTGTGCCCATACACTCAAAGAAAAATAACGGTTGTATGTGCTTTATACACCGATTTTATTAATTTCTGAGGCTGCATGATTTACATAGTTATTATAAAACAAAAACAAATCAAGAATGACGTGACAAAAAAATCTGGTCTCAAGAATAATACATGTAAA
>NC_059271.1:30187524-30222524 GCF_017591435.1 Portunus trituberculatus | reverse complement strand
GATGTGGGAGCGAGGCAAATATCTCTATACATAAACAACATTCCGCAGGTGTTTTCGTCACTGGTCGAGGAGCAACTCTTCAAGCTCACGGTACATCGCGATCGAGCACTCAACTACAAGTCTGAGGAGGTGCAGCTGACAGCCGTGGACGAGATTTACGTGGAACAGGACCTGAAGGGCGTCGTGCACCGCATGATCGCCCGCGTCAGAATTTTCTTCCTCGGGTTTCTCTCAGGTACGGACAAATTTTTCTCGCAATCTTAACTTTTTTTTTTCTTTAAGTTCATTCTATTAATTTTCATTGATAAGAGTTTGCAAATACGGTTTTCTCTTTTCCTGCTTTACATATCAAATCAATATCTCTCCCCACAATGAACAGGCAAATTGTTAATGCAGATTATAAAACGTCGATTACTAGTGCAATACAATAGTTCCATGTATAGCAAAATGTTCCAGTATATAACACAGCATGCTCAGGTGTCTGTTTTCTACTAAACAATTGAATGTTATTGCCACTAATAAAACTTCTGTGTCTGTTGGGTACGCAGGAATGCCGGACGTGGATTTAGGCATCAATGACATGAGGAAGCAGGGGCGAGAGGTTGTGGGTCGCCATGATATTATTCCAGTCATTACTGAGGAATGGATTCGTCTAGAGGCTGTCGAGTTCCACTGCTGTGTTGACGGCGAGGAATTCGAAAAGACACAACACATTAAGTAAGTTACCGTACAGGGAGTCGGTGGCGTAGTGGATAAGGTGGTGAGCGTGGGATCGGGCAGATGTCCATGGGTAGGTTCGAATCCCACCACGTGCAGCCTAGAAACTTTGTCATTTGTCGAGTGGTTTAAAGTTACCTGCATGTCACCATTGCCGTACACCAAAGATGCAATTGGGTGGTGATATGGCCCCTAATATGACATCACTTCCCAAGCTTTTCAAGTAGACCTACAGGCGCTATAGGCCGTAACATAAAAAAAAGTCAGCCCTTTGGCGAGATACACATACATTACATACTTCTCTGTATCATGATGCACATGTTGATTTAGACTTCCTCCCTTGATAACAAGTTGACTCCTCCTCCTCCTCCTCCTCTAGATACAAGCCTCCAGACGCTTGCTACATCGAGCTTATGAGATTCCGCGTTCGACCGCCCAAGAATCGAGAGTTGCCGCTGCAAGTCAAGACGAAAATTACGATTGAAGGTCGACGCGTAGACATTAGCTGTGAGATCCTTGTGCCTGGGTTCTCCGGCAGGAAGCTTGGGCAGGTGAGATAATCAATGAATTATTATACTTAAGCCGCAAAGTGTGTGTGTGTGTGAGTGTGTGTGTAATAATAATAATAATAATAATAGTATACGGTTTATTAGGAATTGCAGTGCATACATACGGTCAGTTCTAGTGTGTGTGTGTGTGTGTGTGTGTGTGTGTGTTAATGGTCTCGAGTATTCCCCAGGTGCCGTGTGAGGATGTGGTGGTTCGCTTCCCGCTGCCAGAGTGTTGGATCTACATGTTCCGTGTTGAGAAGCACTTCAGATATGGTTCCGTCAAGTCGGCGCACAGGAGGTAAAATCCATTGACTGCTTTCACGTGCGCTATTGGACTTAATCATTACTCTCAATCACCATTCCATTACTGCAACTAATGCTGCTGCTGTCACTATTACTGCTGCTGCCAATAATTTGACTACAGCTACTACTACTACTACTTTACTACTTCTACTATCATTACTACTATTATCAATATGTCATGCTTGGTCTTTTGAGTCATGCATTAAGCAATATCCTACAAGCCAGATCATGATCCTGGGCGTTGCTTTCCAGAACGGGGAAGGTGAAGGGTATCGAACGTCTCATGGGGACAGTGGAGACGCCAGAGTCTGCGTTGATGGAAGTCACGTCAGGTCAGGCCAAATACGAACACCAGCATAGAGCCATTGTGTGGAGAATGTCACGTTTGCCCAAGGAAGGTCAAGGAGCCTACACTCAGCACTCCTTTTCCTGTCGCATGAGCTTGACCGCCTATGACCAGATGCCTGAATCCTTCGACAAATACTGTTATGTGGAATTCACTATGCCAGCCACCACCGTGAGCCACTGCGTGATGCGCTCTGTCTCCATAACTAGCGAGGACCCGCCGGAGAAATATGTGCGGTACTTAGCGCGCCATGAATACCGCATCGAGATGGAGTTCTGTTCGGGTTCAGGTCCTTCAGAGTATCTCGCTGCCACCATGAAGGCCTCCGATCAGCTTCAGAAGGAAAAGGAGGAGGAAGCTCGGAAACAGGACATAAAGCAGCAGCAGAACAACGAGTCGAGCAGCGACGATTCTTCCTAACAGTGCAATGCTTAAAAGTACCAAGCCCCTCTCGCTGCACCTGGAGCAGTCCTAAGAAGGATCTAACTCTTCTTATTAGGACTCATGCTTCCTTATAAAAAAAATATTCATTTGAGGTGCAGTTGCATATGTAAATGTGTATGTGTGCGTGTGACGTCAGTGTGATGGTGCTGGTGCCGGCCGTTCTTGCCCGCCGGGAACTGATAATGTAGTGAAATACATGGCAGATGAATATTATCTTGTAGTGCCTAATCCCGTATTGTTATTTTGTGCCAAAGGCAAAATGTATGGAAAAGTATAATATGAATAATGAACAGGATGATGAAGATGATAATGATAATAGTAATAATAATAATAATAATAATAATAATAATAATAAATAATAATAATAATAATAATAATAATAATAATAATATGGCGAAGGCTTCCCGACGCCCTGGTTGCAGTATAAGAGTGTATACTACCCTCCGTGTCGTGTCTTGTGTCGTGTGACGCTGCTGCGTGTCGCCGTCTCTACCACAGTGGAACAGTTCCTCATAGTTGTTGTACCTCAGAAGAAAAATCATTGTAATAACACTTTAAGAGGGAGCATAAGAGAGTTTTCAGTTGGTCGGGTGCTCGCGTATAGGTGTGCGATCTGCGTAGGTATCAGACGATTGATCGCAGTGTGACAAAGTGTGACCTTACCGAACACTGCCTCTGAAAGTGACATACACAAAACATGTGGCCTCAGTCGTGGCACCTCTTCTCAATGTTGCAATGATTGAAAAGTAGGTCGATATTGCAGAAAATAATCCCTTCCTTTAGTCGACCTTCCGCCTAAATACTCGTCTCGTGTGTCATGCTTGGCTCAATGGTGGTCGGAGTCTACAAGTGATAAATATCATGTGATGGAAACTCCAGTCGAGTATTTGGGTGTGCGGCACTAAAGCTGTTGCACACCACTAAACACAGAAACATCAACATCTGGTCAGACAGGCAAACCCTTTCCCTTGACAGGAACCTGAACTTCCGGACCTGACACACCTTCTTTTCCTTCACGTTGCTGTTCTTAACTGTAACATTATTTTCTTTAGTTTGGGTAAATGAATGACTCTCATACACATGAAATTAAATTACACTCTGAATATTTTGAATGAGTCAATTCCGTTTTGTCATGTTTTTCACCCTCTTGAACAGACTTCTGACATCTTGAGTGTGAGAGTGACGATAATGATGCTCTCTCGTCGTTACTTACTGCTTGCGGGCGTTCTTCCGCTCCGGCCTATTTACCTCCCTTGCAACTTGTGCAGATATATAAGGCTCGTTCATTGTACTCTTGTCTACTTATATAAGCATGTAAGGACGATATCAATACCATAATATTACTCGGAAAATATACCTAAACACACACACACACACGTTTTCCCTTCACGTGTCTCGTCTGTATTTTGTAGGTAATATTGTCTGGACACACTCATGCCTCTCTCCTTCTGTTTCCTCAAGTCACGGTGGCTCCCAAGGGTCCAATCCAGCACACAAGAGCCGTCTGTTTTCTTCGGTGTTCTCAGCTAACATAAACATTTTGGCTGGTGAGCGTTAATAATAACAAAGGCAATAGTCAGGTGAGAGGTGTGGCCATCCTGCTAAGGGAAGGATGTTCCTCCTCCCTCATTTCTTAATAACTCGGCTCCCACTTTTTAGTTTAAGATCAGTATGCAGGCCAACTGCATGGTCACGGTTGTTGTAAATAAAATGTTTTTTAGCGCTTAAGAATATTTATGTATTTTGTTTCTTCGTTTGACGTTACAACTGGCGGCGATGTTTGAGCCACAGTGACGTGTTGCAGCAACATACCAAAGACGTAGAAGATATATTCCAACTGGAGCCGCCCCTCCTTGGGCGTCCAACACCTTCCCACCAACCCTACAACACAGGGGTCGGAGGTGGGCAGGGTCGCCAGCCACTCAGGGGAGAGGCGGTGCTCAGTTACTAGCTTCTGTAAGTAAATAATTCCTCAAGCTGTATAATAAACTCCAGCATATCCATCGTGATGTCGCCGGTAAATGGCGTATGTGGCGGCCTGCCCAGACCCACCACTAGCGGCCAGTGTGTGTGTGTGTGTGTGTGTGTGTGTGTGTGTGTGTGTGTGTGTGTGTGTGTGTGTGTGTGTGTGTGTGTGTGTGCATGTGCGTGTGCGTGCGTGTACGCACGTGGGGTGTGCGCTGTGTGGAAAAGTGAATGCAAGTTCCGGAATCGGATTTTTTTTCTGTATGGCAAGAGTCCTTCATTTTAAGTTCTCTGGCCTTGAGAACCATAAAGAGCTGAGGAGTAGCGGTAACTGATGTTGATTAACATGTACATATACATATACGTGAAGTATGGCCGCCGTGCCGACAGTGGTACCTGTGGTGAGTTACCACTTCTGTGTCATGCAGAACTTGGAATTATAGAATCTCATTGTTTCATTTGCTCTCTTACATTATTTTTCACTACCCTGGGAACAATTCTGTCTTCCTCCTCCCAAGGGCCGTCGTTAGCGCCTTGCTGGAGGAAACCCTGAAACACCCTTAATTCACTGCATCCCTAGGAGCTCAGCGCGACGGGCCTTGGGAGGTGGGAGAGCGATATTCTCGGGTGGCAGGTTGGGATGAGTGCAATATCTAGTCATTAGTGTTAAGGTTTAGCGTAGAGACTGAACAGTGTAAATAGTGCAAAGTGTCTTCACCATCAGCAGAAGGTTCCGTGCCCACTTACCAAGGACGTGACTCGCGCCGTCCCGCTCTCCGCCCACCGGATTGCGGGGGGAGGGCCGGCGCTGTCCACTAGCTTGTCACCAAGCGAAAAGTGCCGCGCGGCGAGGCTATAACCAATAAATGTTACAAAATAGTGTAATGTCAGGTTGACTTTTTTTTCGAAAGACTGGCACACAGATTCTCATGGATACACTATATAAACGATTCATGTACTTAAAAGAATATATGTATTAAAAATCTTCCATTGTTTACTGTATCTATGGCAAAATAGGCATCCATTATCAAGTTAAAAAATTCATAGTTTACCTCCCTAATCCACGCCCCAGTCTGGCCCCGTGAACTTCATCCATCACGCACACCTCCACACTCCCTCGCCTACCCTGCCCACTCCCCATTCACGGAAGCACGGGCGGGATGGGCCGAGCTGACGTGAGTAGGTGGATGTTGGTGGCGGTGGCACGGGTCGGCTGGTTGGCTCCTCTGTATGTTGTAGTGTCGTCCCGAGCGTGTGTGTCATGTGTGTAGCCCGTAACGAGGCAAAATAAAAGTGAAATGTTGAATGAAACTCGGTGTCTCTTTCTCCTGGTTAAGACCGACATGAGTAACACTTAATTTACATATACGAGTAACTTTAGGCTTTTGCTATACCCAATCACGAGGCATCCACTCTTAGGAGACGCCTGATTTTTTCATCGTTCGTGGGACCACATTGATAACACTTCTGCACTGCGCCTGCACTACCATCAAAAGGATCCAGTCAGAGCTATATGGGATTTGAAAGGTTCTAATGAAACACTAAGAATATTCATACATCTTTTAAAGGGAAATACGAGCCAACAACATATAGGAGAAAAGAACTTTAACAGAAAATGGAGATAGTTGAAGCTATCATATATTTTTTTTATCGATACATAACGATGATGATAAAAGAAAGTTTGAACTCTCTCTCTCTCTCTCTCTCTCTCTCTCTGTGTGTGTGTGTGTGTGTGTGTGTGTGTGTGTGTGTGTGTGTGTGTGTGTGTGTGTGTGTGTGTGTGTGTGTGTGTGTGTGTGTGTGTGTGTTGTGTCTGATTGCGTTGGTGTGAATGTATTTATCACTAAAACTAGTAACAATTGTGTAAGCATAATCTATGTAGAATAATCCATAATAGTGTTAATAGTGAACTATGTCTGGTATTACTAATAGTACATATTATTAGAACTACTACCACCTCAACCAAAACTACTACTACTACTACTACTATTACTACTACTACTACTACTACTACTACTACTACTACTACTACTACTACTACTACTACTACTACAACTACTATTATCACCACCACTACCACTGCTACTACTACTACTACTACTACTACTACTGCCACTTCTACTACTACTAATATAAATGCATCAAACAAAACAAAAAAATCAAAAGACAACAAAGTCAAACATATAATCCAATACATGCATATTACTCTGTCAATTACAAAAAACAATACTTACACAGTAGCATAGCACTTGTTCTTTAACCACTGCGTTTGAATTACAAATAATTTGCTCACCCTCTCAAGCCATGCATCTTATTTCGTCCTAGCTAAGAATATGCCACGTATGTTACGCCGGGCTATATCAATCAATCAATCAATCGATCAATCAGTTAGCAAGCCAAATTATAAACTTCTCAACTGACATTCACATCCTGGTCACTATCACAACCAATATTCAATGGTTAAATCTTAATTACAAGACATCTTTCTCATCATTTGACACACATGTTACATCATTAACGACAATCGCTCTCATTATTATTTCCTTCTCCAATCACCCCATTGATGAATGGCTAGGGGTACTTTGAAGCAACCAGTTTCTCCAAAAATTCATTTTGCTTTGGCAGAACCTTCCTGTAGAAGTTACGTACCTACAATGAAACAAAATAAAATTAATAACTAGATAAATTAATTTAAATGAATAAATTAATTTTATATATATATATATATATATATATATATATATATATATATATATATATATATATATATATATATATATATATATATATATATATATATATGGCTAGTTGGAGAACAGACTTGGCATAATTCCGGGGAGAAACTGTGAGTTGCTGCAGACACCTGTGTTTCGGTGAGGAAAAGTTGAGGTTTAGTAGCGGAGAGGTGATGTTCAATACATTAAAAGTAGAAGTTGCAGAAATTAATGAAGAAAACGTTGAGCGCGCCAAGACACTTCGGGTTGATACCCAGAGTCATTTATGGTCTCCCCCAAGGCGGGGACTTCGAGGGTGGTGTAGGAGTAGCCATATCTAATTTTCAATTTGGAGTAAAGGGTGTGTGTGAAACGAATGCATGTAGTTTTGTGAAGGAAAAGAGTTTTCTTTAGAGGGCAGGCTGTGGCAGCTCCTTATGTTTTGAGGCCCAAAGGTCACAGCTTGGTAGGTGACAGCACTCCCTGAACCAAGTCCATTAGACATTAAAGGGAGTAATTATTATTTCGGCAGATGTCAACTCGCTCTTCCTCTCAGAAAACATGTTATAAAAAAAATGTATAAATAATATAAAATATTGTATGAGTAATGGATTTTTTAAAAGAAAATAGTGCATGTAAAGTGTGTCTGACCTTGCGGCGAGTGTCGGGCTTCATGGCAGGGGACGGAGTCAAGCTGAGATAATGCACATTATCGTTCTCTACAGCCTCCCACGTGAAGCCCAGAGAGCCATCAGGTGTTGGGTTCCTGCAGTGGGATGGTAGATCAAGCACCAGACTGGACTAAAGAATGTAAGGATGAAAGTTTTTGCTTCCTGCACTGGGGTGAAGTAAATGGATCAAAACACGGTTGTAGATTAATTTGTGTAACAATAAAGTGTATAAATAAAGCTTAATCAGGTTGAAACAGGGAAATGCGGGTGTAGAGAAGCGATAAAGTGCACGGATTTGAACCATGGCCATCCGCAGGATGAGGAAAGCAATCCTCGTAGGGAGATTCTTCACGAATATCGATCCTCAAAAACAAAAATGAAAAACACTATGGCTTAATCACTAATGCTAGTATATGAGATAGAAACTATTGTAGTTGCCTATTGCAAAGGAAAAATATCTGAAGAGAAAAAAACAACTGTCACAAGACTGATGTCTGTAAGAAGGATAGGTCTCTGTATATGTTGTTTCTAGAAATTACCATATCCAAGAAAGATACAAATATGAAGAAAAATATTAAACTTAGCTCAAATTAATGAAAAGCATTTCCTTCCTGAAATAACTCCACACAAAAAGTAAAAAAAAGAAGAAAACATATAACTAAACAAATCAAAATATTCAGGATGGCAAATTTATAGCAAAGAATTTGTCTTACTATGAAGTTTCATGTTTCTCTCCTCTCCCTTAAGGAAGCATACACAAAACAGACTCTAATGACTTTTTACAATTCTCCCCAAAACTCAGTTTGCCTATTCGGCTGCGTCCCATGTCTTACCCAGTGTAAGCAAAGTTGACCCAAAGTTTGCTCATAATATCCCGTAAAGCAAGATCCTCTGGACGTTCAAGAGGTTGCAATCCTAACTTGAAAGTCTCTCCGAGGAATAAATAGAGTATGTCATCTCCATGGATCACCCCTGTGGACATACAAACAGTACAATGGCTAATTTGCTGGGTGCCAAAAAAATATCACATTATTTATATTATATATTTACATCTCTTCAAACTGGTACTAGCAATAATTACTGATATATACTCACAGTGCTTTCCAATTGTTGTATTTAAAAGGTCACTTTCAGAACGCTGACCACGGTGTGTCAATTTATAGGAGAAGGTGTGTCGATGTGGTTGAGCGCACGTAGAGTGCGCCAAGGCCACTAAATCACCTGGGACACCAAAGACATAGTCCGTAAGAAGCTGTGGCGGAAAGATAAAAATGGTACATAATAATTTATGATCACTTGATTTCTCTTGTACTATCCACCTCTATAGTGAACGAGAACCCCACAAAAAAATTACCTGAGTAAAATTATCTTTAAGTTCAAGGTCGATATTTTCTCCCAGGTAGTAACGGTACAAAGCATAAGCCTTTGTCTTCTTATTGGGGTCATTATCCGCCATTTCGAGGCTCATTGGACCGATTTTAGTGAAGTCTTCCACCAGGCGCTTCTTCAGATGTTCCATAAGATATACGTCTGGGTAGAAAATTGTTGATTATAAAGAGTATCTCCATAAGCTTAGATATCTGATCTGGTGGAGGGAATTAGAGAATGTTTGTAATTGTGTTGAAGCAGGAGTAGACATGACACACCTGCTCCTACAGTGATATACTCTCAAGAACTAGAGGTACTGAGTGAAGTGAAGTCACCGAATGCAATAGCTTTTGTTGATAAGGAAGAATCTTGGTAGAAATTGACATCCCTACTTCATCTTTACCGTAATTTCTCTTTTTTTCTTTGGTACTTGAAGCAGGATATTTGCTAACTTTCTTCGCTTGCCAGGTGAGTTTTCAACTGATTATAACAACTTCCCTTTTCATATAAAAAATAATTTCTATAAAGCTAGGTGTTCTATTTTGTCTCCATCAATTCTTTTCCGCGATCTATCTGTTTACTTCATACGAGGGCCCTATCCGCCCCTTCATGCAGTCTGGTTCCTAAATAAGGAGACAATTCTCATGCAGCTCTATTTAAAGTGGATGGAGGCGAACGTTTTTTGCTCCCATAGTGACTGTCTGTAACCTCTCATTTCTGCTGTGTTGGACTGCTAACTACCCTCTTCCGTTATTTTCATGGTCTTTAAAACATGCAAACTGTATGTCCTGTCCATGGCTTTGCTGCACAAGCCCATCTGTTCAGTCTCGTATATATTTCATCTACCTGCGTTGACAATTATATTCGATAATCAGTTCTGGATTTTTTTATTTTAAAAAGTAAGTCATCAGAACTTCTCTGGAAAAAATATGCAGTTTTAGAAAAATAATTTCTTTAGTGTTTTTTTTTAAGTGTACGTTGCCGTATATGTTGCATCTGAAAATGCATAAACTACCTAATCAATTACACTTATTTAGTTTGCTTCACTCAGTATTGGTAAGTAAGAAATGGAAAATGAGGGACAACATTTTTCTCATAACCAGCTCAATGTTACATAGCAATAATCCAAAAGCGTTAAGAAAAAGATAAATAAATAAAGGCAAAATGAAGAATGAATAATCACTGACAGATTGTGAGAAGCGCCCCATCATGAGCTGTGTGGCCTATCATAAGTTCCCAGGGAGGACACGTCATTGCTTGCACCATCTCGTATGGGTGAGCTGGAATCACGTCCCCATCAACACGGGGACCCATCACGAATGGAAAAACAAACCATTCCTGAAATAACCAAATAGAAACTGAAATACTGCTTCGAAACTTTTTATTCGAATAAAAAAAAATTCTAACAATATCAGCAAAGGGATTTGTTTCTTACATAATACTTTGTGCCAATGATGGAGAGTGACTTGACAGGGACTGTCTGTAGGAAGGAGAGGATGTCTTCGGAGTCTAATTTTCCACGGTATCCCAGTCTCCGTACCGTGTCTTCCGCTACTTGGCGGTGTCGCCTACCGAAAGCGAAGGTAGCCAGTGTATTGCCAGATTGCTGGATGACTCGCGAAAATAGCCCTAGAAAATTCATAATGGATCTTATTTGTCATATGTATAAGTTCTTTGCTCTTAAATTTCAATGAAATCAAGTGCAGCATGTTTCTGTAAACAATTTTAATCAAATACAATAACTAGGATTAAACAGTTATGTAGATAAACATCAGTAGGACTTTTGAGTGATAAAACAAATTCCATTTTTATCACATACGCTTTCACAAATTGCATTGCAATAACACATCTTAAAAATTCATTCAAGCTTCACCCTGAGCCTTTGGAGAGACGGACAGAAGGCCTGTGCTGGATCCTCCAGCACTCTCCCCGAACACGGTCAATCGTTGCGGGTCGCCGCCGAAGATGTGTATGTTACGATGCACCCATCTCAGGGCCGCCACCTGATCCTTAAGCATGTAATTTCCAGATATGATGTCATCCTCCGTGGACAGGAAGCCTGAAGATTTAGCGTCATCAGCAGTATAACAAAATTTTGTGATAAAAAAAAGAAATTAGCAGAGAACATTACACATATAATCATTCCATAACTAGAAACAAGCCTCTTTTTTTCTTTTCTTTCTTTTTTTTTTTTTAGATAGCTCTTATTTACTTAGCAATTATCTTGAGAGCGAAAGGAAATTGGTAACAATTCCTCACCTAACAGCCCGAGCCTAAACTGAGGTACAACAAGTACCACCTGGTGATTGAGCAGCACGTAGGGCTGGTATTGGTATGCGTTACCCGCTACATATCCGCCTCCATGCAGGTACACCATTACTGGCAGCTTCTCTTCTATACCCAACTGCAGAAGAACACATCTTTTACGTTATGTTCTTACTGAACCTACGTCTATTCTCACTCCTAAACACAACCTGCACATACTACACCTTTGGAGTGAACACATTGAGATAGAGGCAATCCTCTGAACCGACCACGTGTTCTTCTGAAACGTCACCAAGCAAGTGATTCTTGAAAGGTATCTGAATGCATTGCTCTGGTTGACTAAAGGCATTCCTCACTCCCGTCCACGCCTCCTCTTCCACGGGTTCCTGTTTGAAGGATCATCAGTGTGTCAATGTCCAAAAATGCCAGAATTTCAGTTTTGTTTAACTCTTCAATCTTTTCTTATGAATACGCCTTTCATAATTTGCATAGGTTAGGATTTATTTTACTTGCCTCTCACGATAAACAAACACAAACAATAATAATCTGACAGCATGACTGACACACACACACACACACACACACACACACACACACACACACACACACACCTAGACATACACGTATTACTAAAAGAAGAAGGTGTGAAGAGATAAGAAAATATATGCCACGCAAGAATACGGGGGGGAAAATAATATACTGAAACCTGAAACCGCAGCTTTCCTAGTGGCGGCTTCGCATACGGGATGGCGTAGAAGGAGAAGAAGGAATGACCTGCGAGGGAACGTTCTTCAATCCCTCTTAGAGTTCCCTTGGCTGTATGCACCAATGGACCGTCCTTTTCATGTTCAAGGACGTTGTCTGAGTTCTCCAGTACAACGATTACGATGCTTACAAAGGCAACCAGAACCACCAGAACTATAGCCACGACATTCGTCTTAAGGAATCTTGAGACTGTAGGTCTATGAATGAAGAAGCAACAATTAAAAATGTAAGATTTAATAGCCTCGAAAATTGATTATACAAAATAACACAAAAATATAATTCAGATAGCAAAGGCCTTATTGATTATGACAAGGCTAGAACCATACTTGGTTGAAAGAAAACTTAACCAAATCTTCCAGTATGCGAGTGTAAAGGCTGCGAGCGAAGCACTAATCAACGTACAGCCACATGCCCACAAACATGTTACATATTTACAATTCCTATAATATTTCACATTTGCGTTGGAATTAGAGAGTCTATGATAATTTTTATATTCTGGAAACCAGCAATAACCTCAGTATATCCTACCATAAAGAACAAAAGGAATAATAAACTAGGACACGTGTAGGTCTAATGGTTTAGTAGTGCAACTTCCCTATTTCCTTCCTTACGTCCAATGAGCTACAGACTTGCCCCTCAAGTAGTTACTAAACCGAAGTGCGCAAATATAAATAATATTTTTCATCTTCATAGTGTTCTTTTTCCTTATGAATAAAATATCTACATACCGTTTCTTTTCTTCAGAAGGCTTGTCCATTTCACTTGAAAACTGTGCCAAACTTGATTCGTCATATTGCATTTTGCTTTGAAGAGAAAGAAAAGGAATATGATTTGCAGACTATATATAGGAATAAAAAGAAGGCGAAAAAGATCTCCGAAATGTCAGATAATTTCATGTAATTATATGAAAAAAAAAAAAAAAAAAAAAAAAAAAAAAAAAAAAACGAAATAAGCAAATTGTAATAACAAAAGGATTTCACTAAAAAATCAAGACAGTCAAGTAAAAATATTTATCAAGGCTGTGGGTGGAAGGAACACCGGCAGTAGAGACAGATTTTGACAGATTTGTTGAACTTATAATTTTGTTAAAAAGAGGAAAAGAAAAAAAAATACTCTTGTGAAATATGTCATTCCTTAATACATGAAACCATTCACAATCATATATGCGCTATAGGCCTTACCGTAAAAAAAAAAAAAAAAAAAAAAAAAAAAAAATATATATATATATATATATATATATATATATATATATATATATATATATATATATATATATATATATATATATACACACAGACAGATGATACACAGTAGCTCCTCTCGAAAATAAACGCATTATTGGACATAAAAGAAGCTTTTTATCTTATCACTTCAACCGTAGAGAGATTAATATTAATCATATTAACTCGAAGATTAAATTGGTGACACACACAACGTGATACGAAAATTGCATGTTGTGAAGAAAGTGGTAGAGGAGGCAATGGGAGGAAGGAAAATGGGAGGCGTGAGGGGCGTATACACTGAGGCTTAAACAGCATCACGTGAACCTCCTAGTGTGTGTGTGTGTGTGTGTGTGTGTGTGTGTGTGTGTGTGTGTGTGTGTGTGTGTGTGTGTGTGTGTGTGTGTGTGTGTGTGTGTGTGTGTGTGTGACACATCAGGTCGCCGGGCTACTCGCTCCATGTAAGACCTCTGCTCTTGTGTCTACCACCTTCGACCGCCATCCTCACTTTTTCTCCATTGAAAGCATGGAAATGGCAAAGCGAGGCCTCTTGTTCTTGCACAGGGCCTGCTCTGCTTCGCTCACACGGCAGGACCGACTCGACATTCTCTTCGTGAGTTCGTAGTGTTAGTTAGAGTGGTGCCGTGGCAGTGCTAGTGATGGTGTTTAGTATAAAGCGATGGTAGTACTGGTCACAGTGCTCGCTGTGGTGTTGTGAATCATGTCGTGTGTTCCCGTACCCGTAGCAGGGGATAAAACTGACTATTCAAGGTTGAGACAAGTTATTGTTTGTTTCACCGATTATTTTTCTGTTATTTGTCATCAATGCTGCTATCTATCATGCATCTAAAATAAAGAACTTGATAAAAGAAAAAAAAATTATCATCATAAGGCTGCAACAAAAACACACATTTTCTACTCATTCAGACGCCATGGGATTGAATGTCTTAATACTCGTGGCGTAGGTGAAGCACACAATTCCTGCTCCACTATCTGGTTATCTCATGCACAATAGGAGGAAGAATGAAGATTGATTCTTCTATCTCACCTCACAAGGTTCACAGTATTTACAGTTGTGATGAGAGTGCATGAACATTTGCTGGTCACACGCACACACACGTTTAATGCACGTCTTTGCACAAGATGGTGCTGAATATGTATCTTTATCAGTGGAGAGATAAGAACACTGACGGCCACGTGGGAGCCCCCATGGCAACGGGAACGTGCAATGCCTTGAACTGTGGTAATTGTAGTCATGTAAAAAGAAAAAAGAAACACGATAGACAGAGAGATGGAACAATATGAATAGTAGCCGTGCATGCAAATATAATGTGATAATCATGTGAAGCTGCTTCGTGGGTGCACAGCTGGGAAGGTTTCCTAGACAGGATGGAAACACTTACATTATAAGTGTCACATACAACAAAACATAAGAAAATAAATATAGATCTCAACGAATCTCTGACACATTCTATTCCATTAAGCAAGTAAACTAACGACTGTTACATGTTGTGTTGCTGATGAATTGCAGGGGCAATATGGAAGGCGAAAACTCGCTTTGAGTAAAACTATAGTCAATGAAAGCCATCTTGCGTCGCCGCGGCACATGATACTCAGGTTAAGGTTTCTCAGCAAGCATAAGAAATTGACAATTAACTTATTGGCACCTCAAGTTTATCTCTGCTCCTAACTAACGACCAAACATTGTGCAGAATTACAATTTCTAAACATTAACCTCAACTTGTGATCTTTATGCTTTTGTCATATATAACACTTAAAAAGGAGAATGAAAAAAAAAATATATAATGACATTATTCAATGAAGTTAACATATAAAGTACGAAGTTCATCCTTTTTGCTATTATTCGATCACATTCCTGACATAATTTGTTGTTTTGAATTTACTCAGGGTTATAAGTGAAAAGAAAGTAACCTTGCTCTAAAATAATAAAAGTTCATTGAAAAAGTAAACACAAAAACTGTACAGCTGAGTTTCCTTGCAGCCCATGTAGATCTTTCTGGCTCAATTTGCCCAATGGAAAAAAAAAAAAAAAAAAAAAATTCTAAATATTCATGATCATTAAAATTAATCATCAATAAGTACTAAACGGGCTTTCGTGTATTTAAAATGATCTTTACTTACTTTGCTATTGCAAACAGTGTCTGCAAATGGCACAAATGTGCTTCAAGCAGAAAGCCTTATAGTTCTTTTTCTATGTAATAAGGTAAAGCTGGCCAAGGGCAGCATAAAGCGAAAAAAGGCCCACTTAGTTGCCAGTCTCCTTGTAGGTTCGAGAGAGCTAGCCTTTCCTAAAAATAAAAAAAAAAAAAAAAAAAAAAAAAAAAAAAAAAGATGTCTCGAAACCTCCCTCTTAAATGAAGTTAAGCCATAGGAAGTTGGAAATACAGAAGTTGGTAGGAGATCCGGAGTTTACTAGAGAAAGGTATGAATGATTGAGAGTACTTGTTAACTCTTGCATTAGCGAGATGGACAGAATAGGAATGGGAGAAAGAAGAAAGCTTTGAATAACGAGGCTGCAGGAAGAGGGGAAGCATAGAGTTTGCAAGATTAGAAGAGCAGCTATAGCATGAAAACAGCGATAGAAGATAGCAAGAGATGCAACATTCCGGCGGTGAGAAAGAGGGTGAGGACAGTCAGTCTTTACAAGCCTAAATCATATCTTTCATCTTGGCGTGAAGGGACAAACATCAGTGTTATGGCCTTTCTCATATTAGCTATAGGCGTTATTGTGTCATCTGCAACATTTTCTGGAATGGGACAGCACCTTATCCAAGAGCAGTCTTTGCCTTTCTCTTTCTCTTCACCATTATACCTGAATCACATACTATCTTCACTATTTGATTCCTGAAGATGATTAGCGTCAAGTTCGATGCCATATAGTTCTTCCAGTTCAAGTTTATCTTAATCTGAGCTGAACTGCTCTAAATACAACGGGATTTCTTGTTCAGACCGTGGCGTTATGATTACCGGTGTTAGTCTTCATCATATTCTTAATATTTCACTGCAATGATGGAAACATTCCCATTACTTCCCTTCATCTGTCCTGCCCCAAGAATCGGATCAGAGCACAAAGAGTGGGATGCCATCGCCATGGTTGTTATCTTATCTTTGAAAAAAAAATCGTGTGAAATTCTGAAAGTTTCGTGTTTTTAATTTAACTTGTTTCGTTTGTTCAACACATTTTTTTTTCAAGCGCGATATGTGAAGATCCATGCCTGAGTAACATCATCGTGACTTGTCTGTCTCTCTCTCTCATCACTCCAATACCACAACAAGAACAGAACAAATTGTTTCATTGCCACAAGAACAGAGCCGATCACGTATCACTAAACACACAATGAATACTAACACTGGGACCTACTTATACTAATCATTGTTGTTATAGGCGAAGTGAGAAAAGATGCACTTCAGGTGCCATTAAGTCAATTTGTTCCCAGAAATTATTCATGATGCCGCGACGTAAGATCGGCTTTCCGTAAGAACATAAAAATATAAGAATATGAGGGAAGCTACAAGAATCCATTAGGCTTAGACGTGGCAGTCCCTGCATGGGTATACCCACCCACCTATTTCCACCTGTCATCCCCGTCCATATATTTGTCTAATCTTTTAATGCTCTTTATTAACGCAGCACTAACAACATGATTACTAAGTCTGTTCTATTCATCAACCACTTCCCATTTTCTTCTTAAACATAAATTTTTCAAGGTTCAACCCGATATTTCTGATTCTATCCTGGCTAATGATCCTAAGAACTTTGTTTATATTCCGTATATACTACTTCAATGCTTCTACCAGGTACCCTCTTAACCTACTTCTTTCTTAAGAATGCAATCTCAACAACTTCATTCTCGCTTCGTAGGTAATATCCCTCATTTTCTGTATCCTTTTAGTCATTCTCCTTTGCATTGATTTTAATAGACCATATCCTTCCCAAAATATGGGGACAAGAACCGTACAGCATAATCTACATGTGGTCTGACCAGCGCTAAATATAACTTTGATATAAATTCAGGACTTCTACTTTCAACACTCCTAAAATGAATCCTAGTATATTATTTGCCTCATTTCCAGCCTCAATGCATGGTTTTCTTAGACCAAAATTTGATCTAACTATAACTACCAAATCTCATATCCTGAACCTATCAAAGTTTCGTTGCTTATTGTGTCTAAGTCTATTGTGTGGATTTCCCCTACCTATGCTGAGTACTTTGTTAATGTTAAACTGCATTTGCCATCTGTCTCCATTCGTTTATTCTCTCTAAATCTGTCAGCAAGGTAATTCCGTTTCATCGCTACAAATTCCACTATTCAAGGCATTGATGTGTACCCGAAATAACACTGGCCATAAAATAATTACTGTGGCACTTCACTAACTACTTAATCCCACTCGGCGTGACTGTACCTAAGCTTGTTCGTTTAATTTCATGTGTGTGTGTGTGTGTGTGTGTGTGTGTGTGTGTGTGTGTGTGTGTGTGTGTGTGTGTGTGTGTGTGTGTGTGTGTGTGTGTGTGTGTGTGAGAAGAGAGAGAGAGAGAGAGAGAGAGAGAGAGAGAGAGAGAGAGAGAGAGAGAGAGAGAGAGAGAGAGAGAGAGAGAGAGAGAGAGAGAGAGGTGGGGGGTGGAGGTTGACGTGGTTAAGATGCATGAGAACAAAGATATATATCCGTCCTTGTTTGTCATTCATACAGACTAATATCTTTGCTGTGCATTCTAGCCGTTTTCTCTCAAGTTTTCTTATTGCTCCATAACACAGAAATAGATTGTCCCTAAATTAGATGTCGGTGATAACAGTGCCGGCAGTGTGTTGCTATAATGAGCTGTGTTGCTTGGTAAAAGAATTTTCAGAGTCAAGATTAGGACTTATTTCTTAATGATAAGTGTTAGGTAATATTTGATTTGTTAACAAGTATGCTTTACACTACTTAGATTTCAATCTTACATATTGCTCTTCTCTCCCAACAGGGCACCTTCTTCGTGCACCTCATACTAACAATGCTGTGAGTAACCAACCTGCTTCGCAAGAATAGATTGGCAGCACTCTATACACCTAAGTAGATATCTTAAATTTTAAATGTTTTGGAGGGAAAATGTTTACTTATTTGATAATGAATCTGTATCAATGTCTGTCCTCATTCCATAACACTTCACTATCTAATAAGACTGGTCAGTGATCACAATGCGGGTTCTGGATGATTTTCTATATTGAGGAAGTGTTTGGTGTTGTGATGGGAAGATAATCCAGCTTATGCCTTTTAATACTATAAAATAAATTGAACAAACAAAGTTCTACAGAAGTATGGCGATTTCCTTCATACTGATCTTTAGAATCAAATGAATCATATGAAATTATTATATTTATGGGACTAAGACTATTCTCAAATATGCATACATAAATGAACAACTAAATGATTGAATAATAGAAGTGTATCAAACTAAATCATTTGCATTCATTAAGTGTCATAATGTTAAAGAAAGAAAGAAACAATTCAGATTGCGTGCATAAGAAACTTCATTTTCTTATAACCATTTAATTATGTATGATAATTATGTAACGTGAAACTGAGACACGGTAACGCCGACGAGGGCAAACCACTTCGCACCGCAGACAGTAAACTGATCAGCAAATTTCAGTAAACATGTCATGAATGTCTTGCTAAAACCATACAATTTAATCACTGATAAAGGACGACACAGTAGTTATAGGAATCATTTTAAATTAATCGCCAAGTGAATATGTTTAGCCTCACGTGACGCCTGTTCCTCGATTACAACAGGAGCAACTTATGTGGCTGTCTGACCCAGAGTTTCCTCCTCTACAACGGCCTCTTCCTGGGCACTGTCATCTGGAGTCTGCACCACCGCGAGTCTGAGGAGCCGGCCTTCTTGGTGAGAGAGAGAGAGAGAGAGAGAGAGAGAGAGAGAGAGAGAGAGAGAGAGAGAGAGAGAGAGAGAGAGAGAGAGAGAGAGAGAGAGAGAGAGAGAGAGAGAGAGTGTGTGTGTGTGTGTGTGTGTGTGTGTGTGTGTGTGTGTGTGTGTGTGTGTGTGTGTGTGTGTGTGTGTGTGTGTGTGTGTGTGTGTGTGTGTGGTTCTGTATGTACATATAGAAGTTTTATACAAGTCACATAACTACATATCCTCAGTCGATCGGTAAGTCGGTTTCCTAGTATATTCATCTGTACCAACAAGTATTAAAATAAAAAAATAAGCGTTGCATGTAGAGAAGAAAGGATTAACACAAGAATTCTCGGAGCTAACAAATTATTTTGTTCCCTGTCCTTCCCTTGCCAGGCGATGTGTACTGACTGCTTCGCCTTCGTGTTCGACATAGTAAATCTTTCCATCTTCTGGCCAACAATCCTGAGTAAGCAGTTTTTATTTGCTTTAGATATTTATTGTTGTTATTATTGTCATTATCATTATTATTATTATTATTATTATTATTATTTCTTTTATTATTATCATTATTAATTTTCAATATTGCCATTTATCAGAATTTTTTTTATCGGCTTATTTATCTATTTTTTCTATCTTCCTCAAAACACTCTGATAAGCAACATATTTTATTAATGGCAGTAAATTAATGCAATGTCACACACATCCCGCCTCCACCCTCTCTCCCACACACACACATGCACACTCATATCGGCATTCCCCCCTTTCCACACACACACACACACACACACACACACACACACACACACACACACACACACACCCGGTAGCTCAGTGGTTAGAGCGCTGGCCTCACAAGCCAGAGGACCGGGGTTCGATTCCCCGGCCGGATGGAGATATTTGGGTGTGTCTCCTTTCACGTGTAGCCCCTGTTCACCTAGCAGTGAGTAGGTACGGGATGTAAATCGAGGAGTTGTGACCTTGTTGTCCCGGTATGTGGTGTGTGCCTGGTCTCACCCCTATCCGAAGATCGGAAATAATGAGCTCTGAGCTCGTTCCGTAGGGTAACGTCTGGCTGTCTCGTCAGAGACTGCAGCAGATCAAACAGTGAAACACACACACACACTGAAAAAAAAAATGTATTCCGCAATACACTAATACCCCCTCCTTACCTTTCCTCCTCCGTCATACACACACACACACACACACACACACACACACACGAGAAAAAAAAGAAAAAAAAAACTATCCTCCCTCAATAGTCCGTGTGCGGTAAATAGCTTTGTGAATTTCTGCAGCTGGTTCCATACAATTCGGGCTCGTGATGGCCATGCTTAACCTGGCGCTGCGCCCCATGTCCGCCTTCCTACTGTACCGGGTGGTGCAGGACCGAGCCACAGACCACGGAGGAAGCAGCACCTTGCCTTCCAGTTTACAAGGCATTTTTAGTGAGTGTTTACTATACGTATATATCTCTTTAAAGAGCTCGCGCGCACCTATGTGTGTGCGTGCGTACACACACACACACACACACACACACACACACACACACACACACACACACACACACACACACACACAAGGAGTGGTGGCGTATTGGATTAGGAGGTGAGCGTGGGATCAGGCAGACGTCCACGCGTAGGTTTGAATCCCACTATATACCGCTTTGGAGCTTTGCCATTTGTTGAGTAGTTTAAAATTACCTACATGTCACCATGATGTCAAGGTTCTAGGTGGTTACACCAAAGATGCTCTCGAGTAATGATATGGGTCCTAATATGGGCACCACTATAGGGCAAAAGCTGAACAGCGCTTCACACATAAACACTTCAAGTATGCCTACAGGCGCTATAGGCCATAACATAAAACATAAAACATAAAACACACACACACACACACACACAAAGTGACATAGTTAACAAGGAGTGGAGGGGGCGGTCCGACCCGGGGAGCACTTTATTGGGCGGCACTTTCGGTTCTCACAGTTGTCAGCATTACGTTATTAGACCTGTGCGTGCTGTTGATATTAGGCCTAAGCCCAGCTAATTCCGTCTGAATAACATATATATATATATATATATATATATATATATATATATATATATATATATATATATATATAATTTTTTTTTGTTATTTTATTCATTTATTTCCTTTTTGTTCTGTCTTACAGACGATGTTATAGGCATGAACAACTTCATCATTATCAGAGTTATGCTGTGTCTTTTCTATTTGTCTAATTAATTGTTTCTCTTGAACAGTAAGAGCCCCGAGGAGCTGTCCAAAAGTAGAGTCTGTAGCAACGTTTCGTTCCTCTTCAGGGAACATCTTCAGGCCGAACTAACAAAACTTTTGACACATTCTGCCTGAAGATGTTCCCTGAGGAACGAAACGTTGCTACAGACTCTACTTTTGGACAGCTCATCGGGGCTCTTACTGTTCAAGAGAAACAATTAATTAGACAAATAGGAAAGACACAGCAAAACTTAATAATGCTGAAATTGCTCATGTCTTTAACATCGTCTGTAAGACACAAAATTTACTCCCTGATTACATGCATGCATATTTTATATATATATATATATATATATATATATATATATATATATATATATATATATATATATATATATATATATATATGATACAAACATATCTATTCGCCTGACGTATACTGGAAAATGCTCATTCTTTAAAACAAATGTCCTGTCAATTTCATTTACAAGTATCTAATGAATATTTGAAAGACAAAACTATATTTGTAGGACTCACAACGTCTCTTCCGACAAGTGTTGGTAATTACAGGAGGAGGCGAGAAGCAAAGACTATATTTTCTCCACGGAAAGCTGAAGGTGGAATGCTCCGCCTCTGGGATTTTATGTCTAAGAGACTCCACCTTCTGTACACTGTGATTGGCTGGTGGGATAACGGGATAGACCGAACACACACACACACACACACACACACACACACACACACACACACACACACACACACACAAAGGTGAGGTATGAGCAAAAATAATCTATTGCCTGTTAACACTTCTTTAAGAGTAACCAAGAGTTTTCTCTGCGTACATTCCATTACTCCAAGACATTTACACATCAAATCGAACATTGAATCTCTCCTTCTTAAAATGATCCATTATTACCAATTTATTTGCCATAGGACATTGAGAATAAAACTAATAAAGGAATCGACTGAATTTTTTTTTTCTCAGTCAAGAAATATCAGCATCTGTAAGATATACATTCCCTCACAGCGCCACGCATCACACACTACTCATCTCTATTGTCTCCTCATTCCTCGGCAGATCCCACACCGTACGAGGACATTGATCAGGAAGGTGCGCAAGCTGTCATCCCCAAGACCCAGACACCAAGGCACTCCAAGGATTCCAAGGACCCTATTGTTGCTTAGCTGGCTTGCTCTCGCTCTCGCTCTCTCTCTCTCTCTCTCTCTCTCTCTCTACTCGACAATTCCTACTCTGTTTATATCTAGCCACTCTCTACTTTCTACACACACACACACACACACACACACACACACACACACAGTTCTAGTCAGTCCATTTCTAAAACAAACCTTCATAATCTTAAGTTTTCTATTGGTCGTGCTTAGTACAATGTCATGGCGCCTATACGTGGTGGCTATTCTCTAGTCTCCCATCAAATTTTTCGTTTTCTACAGCTTCAAGGGAGAATCTAACTCTTTGAAGGGGGAACTCGGCCTGGCCACACTCCACAGCTAGACTGCAAGAACATAAAAACATAGAAAAATAAAAGGGAAGAAACAAGGACCCATGAAAACACTAGCACCAAATTCCATGTTCAGTATAAAAAGATTAAAAAAAAAAAAGATCGGGCAAAAGGATCGACATGTCCCTTCTTTATAGATTTACTCCTGCAGTAAAAAGAGCAATTTGAAGTATTCTCCTTTCACCCCTTTCATTACTAGGACGCGTTTTCATATTCATTCTGCTTACTATTTGGTAAGTCTATGCAGCTTCAGAAACTGTGATTAAAATGTAGAAGACTCTAGCCATTATAACCTTCTGCCCTCCATAGACAGTTCATCAAATAAATAAAATCGTCTAATCCAGGGGTTCTCAACCATTTTAATTTTATGTACCCCTCGAACTCTTTCAGTATTGATCACGTACCCCTTTCCCACAATGCAGCGTCAGGAAGGGTAATAATAAATGCATGGTTTATTGACTTAGTTTATTAAGTTCAATTTGTGTTATATATGTGGAGCAGACAAAATTTTTAATTAATATTAGTATGTTTCTATGAGATAGTGTCGATAGGAACTGGTATCTCACAGGGAGACACTATATGTGACTTACATGCAATACATTTACCAAAAAGGAACTATATCAGACAATTTTCGATCATTATGGCAGTGAACTAGTGTTGCTTCCAGCTAGTTGCTACTTGTAACTAGTGATAGTGATAAATAAGTCACTGTGTGTGTGAATAACAAATAAAATAATAAATCGGAACAAATATTATAGGTTTGCAAGGGTGTGTGGCAACTGTAATCCAAGAGAGCTTCCTCTCAAGTGATATAACTCCAAGAGTTTCCTTGTTAACGTTGTTATCGTGTCCTAGTTCTAGTGAAGGACACATCCAGCCTAGCACATGTAGGCCACATTGTATACTATAAACAAATTTGCAGTTATTCAAAGCTGAAGTATTTTGAGAAACCTGCCACGTACCTCGAAAATTCCTCTCAAGTACCCCTGGGGGTACGCGTACCCAAGGTTGATAACCCCTGGTCTAATCGTACCCAAAATTCATGGTAAAAAATGCATCAAATTACTGAAGGACTTAAGCTGATATGGGAAAAATAGTAATGAAATGTATAATATGCAAGATACGAATAGATAAGAGGCATGATTACTTGATAGCACACAGCGGTGACAGTGTCGTGGGAAGTCTTAAGATGCCTTACATTATCTCTAAATCTCTTCAGTCTTCGAATCTCCATTGTTTGAAAAAAAAAGAAAAGGAAAGGAATGAATTGAAGACTTCATTGTAATTGCGCTGAATTGAAGATTCCAAAAAGTGAAGGAGTGATTAAATTGTGTTTTTATCCTCCTAGTACTTTCACATAAGTTAATGGAAAAAAAAGTAGAAAGGTAGTAATTACGGTACACAATCTAAAGCTATTCGATACCGAAAAAAATATCGCACAAAATCATCAAATATGGAATGAAAATTGAAAGCGCCATGTGAGCACTAAAAAATGAAATAAAGGTTAAAAACGTCAACATGAGATGGGAAACACACACGTACAGAAAACGCACGCACGCACGCACGCACGCACGCACGCACACACACACACACACACACACACACTCTCTCTCTGTCTGTCTGTCTGTGGAACTTCCTACCTACTTCTGCATCTCCCAACTTCCCATGACCATTTACGAGAGAGGTTTCAAGACATTTATCCCAGCTAACTATCTCGGACCTACAAGAGGATTGGCAACTTATTTCACTCTTCATGTTGACCTTGGCCAGCTTTTCTCTCTTACATAAACACACACATACACACACACACACACACACACACACACACACACACACACACACACACACACACACACACACACACACACACGTTTAAAACACAAGCAATATTTAGATAACAATCTTACTCCTGTACAATGAATATTTCAGAATTTGTCAAACATTCTTATTATATCCTTACCAGAATGGAAAGAAAAGCGTATGGATGTGCTGCAAACGTTCCGCCGTGAGTGTGCACTGTACTGTACGATCGTCTTGATCTTTATGTGAAGCTTGTGCTGATGTAAGTCATATGCATCCACTTCAAGAAAGTGATACACAAGGAACAAAAAGTCAGATATCGCTCGCGCGCGCACACACACACACACACACACACACACACACACACACACACACACGGTAGCTCAGTGGTTAGAGCGCTGGCTTCACAAGCCAGAGGACCGGGGTTCGATTCCCCGGCCGGGTGGAGATATCTGGGTGTGTCTCCTTTCACGTATAGCCCCTGTTCACCTAGCAGTGAGTAGGTACGGGATGTAAATCGAGGAGTTGTGACCTTGTTGTCCCAGTATGTGGTGTGTGCCTGGTCTCAGGCCTATCCGAAGATCGGAAATAATGAGCTCCGAGCTCGTTTCGTAGGGTAACGTCTGGCTGTCTCGTCAGAGACTGCAGCAGATCAAACAGTGAAACACATTTGAGAAAAAAAAAAAAAAAAAAAATTGAACATTCAAAATTTACTAAGAAAATCATAGGATGTTATCTTTGATGAAAACTTAGAAAAAAGTAGTTGTCTTCATTAAAACAGATAGAAAGAATAAATGTAAGATGTCGGTACAATAATATGTGGTGAACAATGAAATGTCGAATAGTTTTATAAATATGACCTTTAAAATAACATACTTAAATTACGGAGTTCCTCTTTAAGAATATATCAACGCCGAGCAACGGTAGTAGTAGTACGAGGAGGAGGAGGAGGAGGAGGAGGAGGAGGAGGAGGAGGAGGAGGAGGAGGAGAGGTGAGAATGCGTGCAGCTACGCCTGTGTTCCCTCCCTTATCCCCTCCCTCACACCCTCCCCTTGCCTCCTTATACTTCACGCTGGATAACCTTTCCATTTCCTAGAAGGTAATGTGATTGCCAACGCCATCCATCCTCCCTGGCGCCTCACTCGTATCCCTACTCCCTTACCTTCTCTTACTCTCCCTTCTTCCCACTCATCTCACTCCCATTCCATCTCTACTTTATGCTCTCTCCCTTCCCTCCCCGCGTCATCTCACCTTCGACGACGAGCAAGTCATTCAGAGGCGATAAGTTGATGCAATTATAATTAAGCATGTACAGCAAGCTCCGTACGTGATCAAACGTTTTGTGTGTGTGTTTCTAGAGAAAGCTACATGTCACCTCACGGGGTTAAGGAAGGTAAATAACATTGGGCATAAGTCGTGACGCGTAAATTATTCTACATCTTCCTTCTTAACTTCACTCCTCTCCAGACACATCATCCTTGCCCTTTGTTGTTTTTATATTGTTTTTCATACGCTCCTCCCTATCTCCCCCCTTTTTAAGTTTACAGTGTAGATTATAGATGAAACTTGGGGTACAATGATATGAATATACTTCGTGTTAGTTTGTCACGAAGGAATAGGTGCATCCAGTGTTGTCTTCTCTTCCTGGATGATCCCATTCATACCACTCTACTAGATAATGTGCAATCATTATTAATTATCATATTGACTTGTTAGCTCCTCTATAGTAACGAACTGTTTTCAGTTTTCAGTCTCTTTCTCATATCTACGATGTTGTATATCTTGCTGTTTTGTGACCGATAAGTAGTAAAGAAATATCCAACCAGCATTCTCAGTCTTTTGATCTTTTGACTAATAAATTCTGGAAGTTCTTGCCTCTTTCTGCTTATGACTGGAGGTTCTAAGACACATCAAGTAATTCTGCTGATGTTTTCTATCTTTCTTCTTTATGGAACGGCACTCTCAGTGGACATTTTTTCATTTTTTGTCGTCCTGGCCAAAATGACTCTCACATAAGAAAATACAGTTAAGTCATTTCCACCCACACAAGTAACACACATATTGAGAAAAAAATCGAGGAAACTTTGTAGTATTTTGATTCTGCTATAGTGCAGTTGTAATACAGAATAAAAAAAACACCGATATTTACTGTCTACTAATACCACGTGCCTTGCCAGACAGACTGTACAAGATAGATAACATTTTGCATCGCGATTGTTACTGACACCCATATTGGCATTAGTTTATGGTGTCGAAGTTCCATTATTCACCTAAATTAATTCTATGCCTTATTTTCCACAACCCTCCTTAGTTCCTGACCGCATCTGTTCCCCCCCCCACACACACACCCTGCTTCTGATCAAACACCCTGCCGCCAACGAGGCCTCAAGTTATTCATCACTGCCCATATCAGCTGGAAGGAACAACCCCTTACATTCCTCTTTCCCTCTAACACTGCCTTTATGTGTCCCCTTGTACTCAGTTTCCTCCTCTCCCTCCTCTTCTTCTCCCTTCCTCCTCCTTCTCATCTCTCCCTCCCTTCCTCATCATCAGTTACCCAAACCAAATACACGTCAAGGGGGATGCAATTTGACGCGGGGAAATAGTGTGTTTTGCGGCGGAGAGGCTGGCCAGTGGTGGTGGTGGTGGTGGTGGTGGTGGTGGACGTGACGGTGTTGGTTGTTGTGGAGGCAGTGGTAGTGATGACGTCAATTTAGGTGGAAATGCCAGAGACGGTTGTGGCGTGGTTATGGTTATACCCTCCACCACACACGCACGCACAAATACATACACACACACACACACACACACACACACACACACACACACACACACACACACACACACACACTCTCTCTCTCTCTCTCTCAATAGAAACTGAATGGCACCAGTGGGAAGTGGTATGAGTAAGGATGTGATGGAGAGATGGGGCCGTGAGAAGGAGAACTGCTGGGTTTCGGAGAGGAATAAATCGTAGCCAAGGGAGAGCAGGATTAGGGAGTTTGATGATGAATGGAGACAGTAAGATAAGATTATTGATTTCACGAATAGAGATAAGTACCATCAGGGTAGATTAAAAAGATAAAAAAACATGCAAGCATATTGAGGCAAAGGAGGAAAAAAGTTTCATATCTAAGATATCAGCAAACATAAACATTAGAAAAAAACAAAACAAAAAAACAAAACATGATAAATAGACTACACACTGACTATACAATAAACATGTCTGCAATCCCTTGATAAAAAAAAATAATAATACATAAGTAAATAAATAAATAAATAAAATAAAATAAGATAAAATAGAAAAAAATAAATACATAAAAAAAAAGGATAGAAAAGAATGTTGGAAAGCAGAAAAGAAAAAACGTTTGATATATGGGACGCATTATCGCCTCGCGTGTGTGGTGGTCTCAGTGGCAAGGTTTTTTTTCTTTCTTTCTTCTCCCTAACCTAACAATAGTGACCATGAGTGTGAGGGGCGGGTGATTTTCTCTTTATATATAAGATCTATATGACTGCAGCACGCCAGCAGTGTAGCAACAGATGTGAGGCAACATATATTATTCCATTATTCTTGGATACTTTATAAATTCTGTTTAGAAATAAATTTTACTCACTTATTTTTGTTTTTGCTACGTATGACACAATTTACCTTATGTTCCTCGTATGCTGATCAGAGGACACTTAAAAACGCAAACATCTTCTATTGGCACACATTTTATATCAATATTCTTCTGTTATTCACGATTTAATTGTCTGTACATTAAGATGCAAATAGTTAAATGCATATTCTTTTTTTAGTTAATTTTACAAGTCGGGATATTCGTTGAAAAATTAAGAACCAAATAAAATATTTATATCTGATAATCATGATTTTTTTTACATAAAGATTTATTTTACATATATAAAGTATCACTTAAGAGTTCTTAGGAGAGTGGCATAGACAATGATAATATTGAACTTAAATAACGACTAAAAAAGACAATTAAAATTTCGATTGATACCTACAAACTTTTTATATCAGTATATTTTGTAGTACTTGTGATTGAAGTATCAATAACCATTAGGTAAATTTTATAAGCGCTTTTGAAAAAGTACAAGTCCTGACATTCGACAAAAAAGACTTTAAAAACCTGTACTATAAAAAAAGTTTTATTTGACGATTTGAATATCGAATAACTTACTGTACGTAGGTAGAATGTTATTTTGGTGTGTTAGGAGTGTCGGCATAGATAGTAATGATATTTCACACATCCCCCAGAAAATCAAGGCCAAAACACTTTCTAAATCGCTGCATACATTTTACTTGAAAATTCTTTTTTTCTACTAATGCTGATTCATTTGCCTGTAACCTTAAATGAAAATTTTCAATCGCATTTTTTTTCTTTTCAAGGTTCCAATTTCAGTAAAACGTGTGAAAAAAAATCAATTAAAACTTCCTTAGATGATAACTGGGATATGATCTTTATTAAGAGAAAAATCAATACATGTATGTAGAATATTATTCAAAATTCCCAGGAGAGCAGTATAGATATAAAAAAAATATTCAGTATTTTTCTATATGAACAAACTTTTAAAGACACACATTTTCGATTAACATTTACTTCTTATATCAATATTATTCTGGCTTGCATGATTTCATTATCAGTAACTTTAAAATTTTCCTGAAATTTATTACCAATTTTGTTTATGTTACCAAAACTTAAATGATAACCTACAACTTGAGAACAGTGAAAACTACAGACCTTTCCTTACGCCTTACTCAGAACAGTCTGGAGTGTCTGGATGTGTTTTTCAATGGCACCCAACCAACACGTAGGCTACAGTAAGCAGAGTGCCGCCGGCTGTCTCATCCTAGAAGTTCCTGCAACGCTGATTCCATCTAAAAATTCTGATTCTTTGTGCCAGTTGCTTTCTGCCCTTTCCCAGCTTTGAGCATCCACTCGTTCCTTCTTCAGGTGACAGGTGGCAACAGGTGGTCATCAGCCTGGGCGCGACAGGTAAACAAAAGTGACTGCTGGGTGGAAGCGAGGAAGTGGCTGGCTGGTTTGTCTGGGTTGTCCGCTTTAAGGTCTCGTGGCGCAGCAAATAATATTTCATCACCAACTTTATATATTGTTGTTTTCAAAATTATCATCATTGAGGCGTGAATGTGCAGTTCTACACAAGAAAAGCAATCCTCATCAGGATAGAAAAACTATGTAACCTTGTCATTAGTAAAAAATATAGCAGTCCCTAGCAAAAAAGTAAAAAAAGAATAAAAAAGATAAAAATAAAAGGATCTGCTCTTTCCTCCTATAGGTCTTCTCTCTCTCTCTCTCTCTCTCTCTCTCTCTCTCTCTCTCTCTCTCTCTCGAAGTCATATACAGCCTGGGTCAGAAGGTGCGTATACCCTATATACATGTGGATAGTATTTCCATTAGTGGTTAATTAAAACAGACTAATATTTTACAGTTCTAGAATTGCAAATCGAGTTCCACACCCACTATCAAGAGTACCATAGTGTAATTTTTCGATTCAAAGACAAAATGACATGGCGGCTTTCTTGACCTCCATCAGCATATAGCGACTCAGAGCTGTCATCGGAACATAATTTAATAAGAAGGGATGTACTGAAATGGATGCTATATAGCGTCACAAGGAAGAAAGTTAACTGGTAATAGCAAGGCAAGATGTTTCAAAACTACTGCAATGTGGTAATGCTGTAGATTCTCGCCGTCATTCTTCCAATGCAGATCTACCTTTTCATGAGATATTCATCTATGTGTGATATGAAATTGCCTTAACATGCGCACTGTGAAATAGCAGCAGTAATCACACACACACACACACACACACACACACACACACACACACACACACACACACACACACAGCCAGAGGACCGGGGTTCGATTCCCCGGCCGGGTGGAGATATTTGGGTGTCTCCTTTCACGTGTACCCCCTGTTCACCTAGCAGTGAGTAGGTACGGGATGTAAATCGAGGAGTTGTGACCTTGTTGTCCCGGTGTGTGGTGTGTGCCTGGTCTCAGACCTATCCCAAGATCGGAAAAAATGAGCTCTGAGCTCGTTCCGTAGGATAACGTCTGGCTGTCTCGTCAGAGACTGCAGCAGATCAAACAGTGAAACACACACACACACACACACACATGTATATTCTTATGCCCCATCACAAAAGCTTAAGCTGTTAGTGACTAGTTTATTCATCAATTAAACTTACAAGACTATCAGAACATTTATGTAAACACTACAAATAACTTTACCCTTTCTTTGTCAGAAGGCATATCTTCAACGGACTTTAATGCCGACAAAGGCAAGGACACTGATGCTCTACGCGGCTAAAATAATTCCCTTCCAGCTGCGTCTCACGGTTATAGAGAAGATGCAGGCAGAGTGAACCTCACCTTTATGGTATACCGTCATTGGGTCGAATTCCGCAACTCAGCAAGACGCGTGGGTCGTCACTCAAATCCATGTGTCAATGGCAATAAGTTGCATTTCCGAGGAAGGAATACTGAATTTTTCACTCCTATGGGAACTCATTTGAAGGGAGAGAGTGGTGAGGATCAACAAAATGTGTTGACACCATTCTGACTCCTACAGAATTTCCTTCTAGTAAGATACGAGAGACTTCCAACGGCTGGCCTTTACTCGGGAATTCTACGGCAAGAGGCGGAGAGTTTTAGATCCTTTATCCTCCTCTGCCATTGAGACAACCTGCAGAAGGACGTGTTTTCAAGGAAGCTGGAGAAAAGATGAAAGAAAAAGAAAGGCTTCAAGGAAAAACGTGGTGAAAGTGGTTTGGTTTTCTGCCCATGGGTGGCATGAAGGTGATGAGAGAGGAGGAAAAACAGGGCGATGGAGAGATGATGGAGGAAAGAAAAGAACATATGAAAGAATATGAAGGAGGAAAAACATACCGACGCCGCGAAACATTGGACGAAATTGCACGAAAAAATGAAAGAAAATATGCCAGAGAAAAAAAATTAGATTACGTAAAGGAAACATGAAAGAAAAGCAAAAAATATAACAATATGAGAACTCTGAAGAGATTAGCAGGAGTGAAAAGAAAAAAAAATGAAAAAGATGAACTCGTAAAATCAATCTTAGTTAAAAAAAATGTATCAGTCTTTTACGTGATAGATTAAAGCTTAACTCTCTCTCTCTCTCTCTCTCTCTCTCTCTCTCTCTCTCTCTCTCTCTCTCTCTCTCTCTCAAAAGATGAATGACAGGTCTAATTTTCTCACATTTGTTTCTGTCGATAGCGAGGAAGATGGCGCTAATTAGTCTCATATACTTATTTCTTTGGCAGATTTCAGAGCAGCGTCAAGGTGTCGCTGCCACGCGATCAACATTAAATTTGATCTGCATAATATCCGCTATATTTCATTTCGCTTCTATTTTTCTTCCTTTTTTTTTTCTTCTTTTTTGAGGATGACTGCGATAGATGTGCAAACATTTTATTAAAGAATAACTAAATTGATGGACGCTCTGGAAAAAAAAAAGAAAAAAAACGTAAAGGACTAGTGAAGTAATACACAGTAAAAATGAAAGCTTTGAAAAAAAAATAGATGAAAAAAAAGTTTAAAATAAAACGACAAAGGTGAAGGATATGACGCTTACCTTCCATTCCATGTAACACAATTTGCTGTAACCAAACTGCTTTTTATTTTATGATATTAACTCCTTCAATACTGGGACACATTTTTACCTTGAGATTTGTATACGATCACACCATTTTATTGACATTAGAAAGGATCTATGGAGATCAGAAGATGAATGGCCAGTCTTCAATATTCAAATGCCCCACATAAGTTCATCAAGCTGTATAAAATCACCAAATAGTAAGCAGAATGAATATGGAAATGCGTCATGGTGTACTCAAGGGGGTTAAATCAACACTCGTCTATTATTTTGCATCTCTTCGTAAACAGCCACGTTACATCTTTGTTTACTAAATTCTATCGGGGCACAATTATCACGCAAAAAACATGTGGCAAGCAGCAACGAGACATCAGACCTACACGTGGCGGTGACTTAATAATTCATTCCTGTTTACTTCCAAGTTTCCTCCTCTTCCTAGAACGAGAACAATATTCTTTAAGGTCTCTCGACACAAACAACCTGATTATTGAGTTTATTTAATTCATTTACTAGTCTATTTGGAAACTAGTCTCATCCCACCTGATTTCTCTCTCTCTCTCTCTCTCTCTCTCTCTCTCTCTCTCTCTCCGAGCTCGTTATTTCTTGTTCTATCCTGATTTGTGACCCTAAGAATTTCGTTCATATCACCTTTGTTGTATCCTTTACATCTTTTAAAAATCCTCATCCCTAATTGCCTCAAAACACACGCCTCTCCAAGGATCTGTCGTAAAGAATATTCTCATCCCAGTATCTTATATAGACTTTCTCCTCTCTGCATACTTAAGCAGATATATATCCGCTCTATTATAAGTGAAACCAGAAATCCTCAGAATAACCTATATGAGGTCTGACCAATACTAAACACTCACTACTACAGCAGTAATGTATGAATTCAGCACAAAAAAAGACATATACGTATCATGCATTACACCATTGCACCCTACATTACTTTAGTTAATTCAATATCACACTAGTACTCTCCACATTGCAGCCGAGCACTATAACACTCTAGTTAACACTTCCCCTACTTACGCGGCACACACGGGCTGGAGCGCCTATCGTGACATGAAGCGAGTAATGCACAGCAGACCCGCCAACAATGCATCAGCCCTGATTTGCTGCACCTACAATCTATTAGTCTTCCCCCCATGTCCCCCCCAAACACACATCCACTCATCCACCCACCTTCCCATCCATCCACCCGCCAACCCACCTACCCACCCACACACATACACACACGGACACGGAGGAGTTATGGGGGAGGAAGAGTCAGGCACACACATCACAGCTTATCACTCCCTCGTTCCCTCTCCCTCCCTCCTTCCTTCCCCCGCCACTACGCTAATGGTGTGTTCGGCGCTAAGGGTCGATTCGCCACACAAATCTCCCTCGCAAGGCATTTTCGGCGCTGTTTTGTGTTGCTTTTCTGAAATATTTCCCATCTCCATTTCCTTTCTTTCGCCGCCTAGTACTGTGTTGGAAAATGTCTAATGAATGTTGTAATGAAGGAAGGATAAACAAGGTGTGAGTGGTATTAAATCATTTCAGGCAAGGTGAAAAATACCTGAATGAAAACTATATTCAGTATCTTCCTCTCACTACTTACTGATCATGCGAAAAAGTACTCAGTGTCCATGTTTATTGAAAATTTCCACGTCGAATTGTACATGCATTGTTGGGAATGATCGCCTTACAGGGATTATTCGTTTCTGCAATATCATCATTTCCCTCTAGATACAAACAGTAGTTAATTTCAATAGTAAAATTAGAAAAGCCATAGCCTGTGTCATCATCTCAATCAGAAATATTCTACATATAATTAGACAAACAGGATCGAAGTATCATTCCCATTACTGCTAGTCGATCCATCTTACGTAGCCCAACAAGGTAAGACCACTGGCTTGTATAATATGATATGCGCGATCTGATTTGACAATTACATACTTAGACAAAAAGAATATCCCAGACCGCTTAGTGACTGGCAATTTTTAGTTAGCCTTTGCTCACTCTTCAGGTTGCTCTTGACCATTGCTCCTCGCATAAAAAATGAAATAAAGAATATACTCAAAAACTGTTGAGACTTAATGGCATGATAAGATTGCCTTGTCAGCATTACTATTATGTTGATCTCTCTCTCTCTCTCTCTCTCTCTCTCTCTCTCTCTCTCTCTCTCTCTCTCTCTCTCTCTCTCTCAACTCACATCTTCCTTAATCCACCTCTTTCCCTCCTCCTCTAATAACATTTCTTTCCTCCATACCTTTGAATCCATTTCCTTCACGCTTTACTTTTATCCCCCTCTAATTTCCCTTTAAGCACACTTCTTCTCTAAGCCTTCCCTCTCTCCTTTCTTCCCTTCCTTTTTCGTCATACCAACACGCTTTCTCCTCACACTCTTTTAAACAATAGATCCCGCAGGTCAGGTCGTTCCTCCTCTTCTTCCCCCTCCTCCTTGTCCGCCTCCAGTTCGGGTAAAGGTGTGGGCATGGCGGTGTGGATAATCGGATAAACCAGTTCATTAGACGGTAATTACGGCGTGAAGAGTTTGACGGGTCT
>NC_059271.1:30160024-30182524 GCF_017591435.1 Portunus trituberculatus | reverse complement strand
CTCCGTAATGGGAAAGACTGACTGGGTGACCAGAGGCGACCGAGGTGAATTACACACACACACACACACACACACACACACACACACACACACACACACACACACACACACACACACACACACACACACACACACACACACACACACACTTTCACTGACGAGGCCTTATCGAGTCGCCTCATATTCATCAACTTCCTCTCTGGAGTCAGTTCATTATCATCAATTGACAACATAACTTATAAAAGATAATAATGCAAACGATAACGATGATGACAATATCACTACTACAATACAACTGCTTACTTCTACTACTACTACTACTACTACTACTACTATCACTACTGTTACTATTATTCCTGCTTCTTTTACATTTACCAGGAGCACCGTTCCTGAAGCAGTGAGGTGAGGTCTAATTCTCACCAAAACCATGTTAGGCTTGCCAAACCGAATAACAATTAGGCCGAACGCTCTACTGTCGGGACGAAAAGAGAGAGAGAGAGAGAGAGAGAGAGAGAGAGAGAGAGAGAGAGAGAGAGAGAGAGAGAGAGAGAGAGAGAGAGAGAGAGAGAGAGAGAGAGAGAGAGAGAGAGAGAGAGAGAGAGAGAGAGAGAGAGAGAGAGAGAGACGGAAAAAAAATATACGACAGCTTAACTTTCGTGTCTGTCTGTGGGAGATAACGGCGAAGGAAAGAGGGGAGGAGGGACGAATATTGAAGGGAGGTACTAGGATAGGGGAAGGCGGATGGAAATAGGGAATTACAGCAAGGTAACTGAATCCATATCATAATTGAATGCTCTCCTTATTATGTGAAGAGATGAGCTGAGGGGAAGGAAGAGGGAGATGAGGAGCAATGGAGGACGGAAAAGGAGTAACAGGAGAAGCAGGAGAAGGAAGAAAGTGTGTGTGTGTGTGTGTGTGTGTGTGTGTGTGTGTGTGTGTGTGTGTGTGTGTGTGTGTGTGTGTGTGTGTGTGTGTGTGTGTGTGTGTGTGTGTGTGTGTGGAGAAATCATCATCAACCGTCACTTTACAATCACTCGCGTCGCACTGTAACATCTCTCTCTTTACATACAAGTACTATGAACATAATCAATCCTTCACATTTATTTCCCCGAACCACTGCAATATTTCTTTTCTTTAATTTTACAGCATCATGAACACCGAAATACACTCCTTTCCGAACAAAACAGAGAAATCCTTCCACACTCTCCTACAGCTACTCCTCCCCCTCTTCCTACCTCTCCTGCTCCTGCTCCTCCTACCTGGTAATTAGTAGCACCTCTATCTCATCAACACCTCATTAAGCTTACCTGATCATGCCTCCATTAGCCGGCGCCTCAGTGCAGCGTTCAGCACTCACAATGCTTAGCGTCCTGATGACCCCTGATGAGGCCACCAAATTCTCCACCCTTCCTACAGTCTCTCGCTAATTGTGCCTCCCAACCCCAACCCCTCGAACTTGCTCCGTAGTGGTTCATGAAAGCCACTGTGTTGTCACTAGTTTTTTCTTCACTTTCTCGGCTCATAGTGGTAATCATATTCTTTTTGGTTTTCCTAGTACAATTCTAAGGGGATGTTTCTATGATGCGCGGTGATAAAAAAAAAAAAAAGGTGTTTCTATGAACATCTCTAACACTTTCAATAAGATCTAGTAGAACTTATACGGGTTTTAAAGTGTTTTTCTATTTTTCTAGTAACAAAATAACAAGATTGATACATTGTTAACTTAAGCTTGAGGAAGTTGTCTGATAATTTATGTGGCCTTTGAAAACAGTGGTGGTGAGAGAGCAAAGTAGATACAAAAGGAAAGGTATTAAATGGTCTGTTTGTATGATGTATATGAATGTTTTATTGTGCATTGTGTTATACGATCTCATTAATTTATTTGAAGTGTTTATGTAGCGTTGCCCTTGTTTTTTTTCTTGCATTAAGTGTCTGACTTTTTTTGTACTACTTTCTTTAATTATTTTTTTTTATTTACACTGATTAATACTATACGTTCTCTTCGTGTTTGATCCCGTCTTTTTAAGTTATTTTTAAACTTTTCTTTCCCATTCTACTTTTTTTTTCTCCTTCTCTTCCCCTCAACGTTTCCCGCCCAGTGCTCAGTTCTGTGCTCCCCATTCTTCTTTCTTCTACTTCTCCCTCCATTCAATGAAACTTTTTTTTTGACAGTTCTATCCATTTCCTGAACCGAGTCTTTCCTTCTCTCTCTCTCTCTCTCTCTCTCTCTCTCTCTCTCTCTCTCTCTCTCTCTCTCTCTTTCTTCTATTATTCGTCGTTTCCCTCTCCTCTTCTTCCTCTTCCTCCTCCTCCTCCTCGTCGTCGTCCTCCTCCTTTTCCCATCTCCTCTTTGTAAACAACTTTGGTGACCGTCTCGGCTTTTTCAGGGACACACGGGCCGAGTTGGCGTCGCTACGAACTTTCCTGACACTGAGTTTCCGTGAGTGGGAGACGAAAGTGAGCCTTCTCTCCCCTACCGTCCCCCTGAGCGTCCTCCTCCTCCTCCTTCTCTACTCTTCCGTACCACTGAACCCTCCTCTTCCTCCCCCTTCTCTCTTTTTCCCCTTCGCCCTCCTTTTACCCCTCTTTCCTCAACCACAACTTGGCTTTCTCTCCTTCCTTCTCTCACACTATCTCTTCTCACTCCCTTTCCTCTCCACTGCCAGTCATCGGTGTCATTTTACCATTAAGGTTCACTTGAAACAATATAACTTTTATCTATTCAGTTGGAAGTTTTAGTTTAGATGCATTTTTCTTTAAGTTATGGAAGGGAAGAAAATATTTGTACGAGTTCTGTTTATCCACGTCTCACTTTCATTATTTTTCGTTTTGCAAACGATCCACTTACTTTTCCTTCGTTATATCCTTTATATATATATATATATATATATATATATATATATATATATATATATATATATATATATATATATATATATATATATATATATATATATATATATATATATATACACACACACACACACACACACACACACACACACACACACACATTAACGATTCATATAATTTTTTTTTCCTATAATATATTGGAGTTAGCTTTAGTCTGTATTTTTCTTCATCCTTATCGCGTGTCTTTTGTCTTTCCTTTTTAATCGATTTAATGTTTATTTTCTAAATGCATCAACGCTTATTATCTTATTTGTTTAATCTTTTTGGTGAGGAAAGAGAGCAAATGGTCGAAGTACAGACGGTTATAATTTTGCCTCCTAATACAAAAAAATACTTAAACATACCTACATTGTTATAAGAATGTCAACAAAGAAAAAAAAATTGATATTCAATTATCAATATCTATCAAGTTTATGGGCACAGACCAAACAATATAATTTTGGAGAAAGTTTTCAGTTTAGCATTAGAAAAAAAACAGTTTCTTTCTTTTCCACTCTTATTTTTTCTTTAATTCACTTTGTTCGAGTTCTGATTTCTTTATTTGTTTGTTTCTTCCTTCTTTTCTGTGTTGCTTCTTTTCAACTATTTATCTCTTCAATCGTATCCTTGAAAGCACAGCGGAAGCGTGCACTCTGATTCCCTCCAATTCCTCGAACATAAAAACTAGCAACCTTTACAGTCTGCACTCCCCCGACACTCCTGGAAAGCCAAAAAATAATAATGTTTTTATTCTCCACCCCCAGGTGTCACAAGGATAAATATATTAGGCTCCAACGATATTCTGGAAACAAACTCTTGGTCTATGCCTCACTTTTCATATCATATGAAACTAAGAGGAAAAGTTCATAAAGGAGAGACGTTTGTATAATTCATGCTAGGAAAATGAGTCTGGTAATGGAAGCCCCGCTAACGTAAAATTATTCATTGACACTCTCATTCGAAATCCAAACTATCCTAAGTGTCCTCGAGATAATTTGATAAAAATGTTATAATATATTGTACGTGGTTTCCGAGATGTGAAGAAATAAAATGATTTTGCTATACTTGGCCACTAGCATTGCTATTACTTCTCACGAGGGATATGCGCATGACAACTCACTCCACACATCTACCTGGCAAATTTCTGTCCAACGTTTAAACCGATAGAAAGTGGCCTTCTACAACTGATACAGGACAGCGATCCAGGTGCATGTGTTCTCACCGCCTTTTCACTCCCTCATCATCCAATGACAGAATCAAACTGACCTTCGGCGGCTCAGAATACTCTCTTGGTCCACACAGAAATTATAGGAGAAATGAGATTCCGGCCCCCTTGACCACCAACAGAGGGCAGTACACTAGCCTCGCTCCAAACAAACCTCCAAACCAAAGGTATGAGTTTGAATTTTCAAAACAAAATGCCACCGCCTAGGGAAATGGTCACTGTGAATCACAAACACGAGTCGCCACAAAGTGTGGGAGGTGTGGGACTCATTCCTCCATTATTTTCACACAAAACCTACCCTTGTCCAGTCCCTGAGTTTCATTTACTCTGAGGTTTTGTTGTTGCATATACCTGATACACAGACAATTATTTTCCCCAATCTTTTCCATCATGCTATATAATCTATGTATATATAGAAGTGCAATAATAAGGCAAACTACTACTAACAGTGCAGCGGGGAAAATTAAAAATGAAACGACATCTGTACCGAATAAAAAGTTGGGATGATTTTGTTCCTATTTCCGTAAACAAGTTGTGGAAATATACATGAAAGTCCACAGGGAGCTGGAATGAAGAATATGAAAAAGGAGTATGATGCACAAATTGCTCTGACAGAAAAGATATAATTTTGTGTATTACGAGAAGAATTACAGGGCTGGAATTGGAGAGGAGGAGGAGGAGGAGGAGGAGGAGGAGGAGGAGGAGGAGGAGGAGGAGGAGGAGGAGGAGGAGGAGGAGGAAAACGATGATAAGAAAAAAATGAAAATCTAATCAGACAGAAAATAAAAACAATAGAGACAAAAAATAAGAAAAGGCTAAAAAATGATAGACACAAAAATAATACAGAGCTCAAACAAGAAATAAAATAGAAAACAAGAAAAAGAAAACTGAAGAGAAAAGAGAAGAAGAACACGATAAAGAAAGAAAAAAAACACAAAAAAGAAAGAAAAAACAAATATAATGATGAAAAAGAAACGAAAAAGGTGAAGAGGTAAAAGAAAGAGAAAGACGAACAGGAAGAGGAGGAGGAGGAGGAAGAGGAGGACGAGGAGAGAAGGCTAGTCTGCGTGGAAAGGATGGACTGAGGACCCGAACTTGGAAGAGAGGAGAAAAAGTTGAATTGGCGAGTCCTAGAGATAGCCAAATCCTAGGTCTTGAAGGGCTCTTGAGCAACTCGTCACGAAGTGTAGGCGTCACGAGAGAGAGAGAGAGAGTGAGAGAGAGAGAGAGAGAGAGAGAGAGAGAGAGAGAGAGAGAGAGAGAGAGAGAGAGAGAGAGAGAGAGAGAGAGAGAGAGAGAGAGAGAGAGAGAGAGAGAGAGAGAGAGAGAGAGAGAGAGACTGAAGGACGATATACTGCGCAACGAAGAGTAAAGCAAATAAAGAAAACGAAAAAGAATTAAAAACTTGTTGGATTTTAGAGTGTATCGATGTATATTTAGTAAAAGCTAGGTCACACACACACACACACACACACACACACACACACACACACACACACACACACACACTCAAAAGGTTCATCAACTAACAGGTAGAAATCTCACAGAACCGTAAAAAAGTGGGTTGGTTACCTGAGGGAAATTAAAGGCAGGTTAAGAAATAAAACCTTGTTCTGTAGGTATTCGACGTGGACTCGGCAAAGGACAATCTCTGCAGCTAGACCGCCCGTCACTCTGCTGGAAATCGCGTAGCACCGTCTAAACCCAAGGAATCAACAGGCTTTGAGTTTTGCGACAGAGAATGCACCAACAAGCCAAGCCGTCTTCGCGATACCTGTCACCTATCTCAAATAAAATGCAAGTGCTACTCCTATGAGATATAAGAGCAGTATATTCAATTTATTTTTTTTTCCTGAGAATTATATTGGGTTCTTTGTGTTTTCTTTTCACCGAATATATTTGGTCTATTTATTTTCGGTTATTTTTTTTCTATGCAAGAAGCGTTCTGAACAAGATCTATGAAAAAAATTAAGACTGTAATAAGAGAAAAGTTATTTGGAAGTCCTTAAATAATAGAGGCAAATGGGATTATCTTTCATGTATTCTCTCTCCTGGAAGAGTTTGATAGAGGTAGGGAGGATTATACAAGCAGAAAGGAAGTTGCATAGTTCACCTTGCAATTTGTGCTGAGGTTATTATAAGTATTCAACCTCTTTAGTACCATGACGCGTTTTCAAATTCCTTCTGGTTACTATTTGGTGATTTTACACAGCTTCAGTAACTTAAATGGAAATTTGAAATAGTGAAAACTTTGGCCATTAATTTTCTAACTTCTACAGACCCTTCCTAATGTCAATAAAATCGTCTAATCACACCCAAAACTGATAGTAAATAATACGTCCCTGTGCTGAAGGTGTTAAGAAAAGCTGATCTTATTTTTTTGCTCCGGGGAACATTTTGAACTATCTGAGGCAGTTTTATCAATGGATAACGTGTTTAATTTATATATGACCTGCTCTGGTGAACTGTGCATCATTACCTCATTATTTTCGTATCCTGATAGCATAAAAAATTCCTGAAGCTATTTTCTAACTAGTGAATAATTATCTCAGCGCCTCTCCACATTGAAGCGTTCTATTTATTTATCTATTTATCTTTTTAACACATATTTTCGCATTTGCTATTAACGGGGATACTTAATTGGTCATCTCCACGTGTCAGCTTCAAGGTCCATTAAGCTGATTGAGAATACTGAAAGGGCATCTACATATAACTTTTATCATGACCCCCATCACTACTGAACCCCGATGAACTTTCCAAAGCTATCACACATTCTAAATAAGTATGAAAATGTAATGCAGATTAATTTCCAAGTGAATGAACGTACATATTTTGGAAATTATTTGTTGAATATTCTCCGCCTCAGTACTTCAGTTTCCCTCTAAAAATAATAATCATGGTAATATCTTTCTACATTTGGCAAAAATTCACAGGTTATTTATCAACGTATAATTTTTATGTGATTATAAAGCGGAATAATAAATATGAATCCTCAGAGAGAGAGA
The DNA here is from genome assembly GCF_017591435.1 of Portunus trituberculatus. Taxonomy (NCBI): domain Eukaryota; kingdom Metazoa; phylum Arthropoda; class Malacostraca; order Decapoda; family Portunidae; genus Portunus; species Portunus trituberculatus. Next base: position 30,175,402 of record NC_059271.1, on the reverse strand, counting down.
GAGAGAGAGAGAGAGAGAGAGAGAGAGAGAGAGAGAGAGAGAGAGAGAGAGAGATGCAGATAACTCGGTCCTTTTAGTTCACTGGAGCTGGCCAGGTCTTAATACTAAGTAACTTAAATGGCTGTCAACCCGAATACTAAGCAAACTCCTTTCTGCATTATGTGTGCTTTGAATTACCTTGTTTTGTCTCTCTCTCTCTCTCTCTCTCTCTCTCTCTCTCTCTCTCTCAGTAGAAAATGTTCTATGTCCATGTATATATTGAGGTTTTGTTTATCCCTGGTGTAAACTTCGTGTCTCCTGGCAATAGATACAACAACAGGACCGAGCGTGTTACCAAGGCTAAGAAACACCATGTCTCCGCATTCCACAGTACTTTTTTATTTTTTTTATTTATACTTTGTGGGCTTTTCACGGGAATTTATGGGCTAAAGGGACACTTTTTCAGGTACCACGTATCTGAAAGCCCAACCGCTAGGAAACCATTGCCCCGAGTGAGGAAGCCCAACTTACACTCCGACCGTGGACATGATTCGAACCCGTGCGCTTGGAGATCCCTCGGACCCCAAAGCGCTCATGGTTCCACTGTACCACGGCAGCCCTTAAGTTGCATGATGCCATCTGAACGTAGCCACGGTCATATTCTCAGAGGGAAGCTCCGTGTTTCTGAAGAACAATGAAGTTGTTTGCTACAATCTTTCCTCCTTCTCATTACATGCGCTTATTTTACTTGTCGTTCATTATATCGATGCTACAACTGTGTTATGTTTATCAGTAATAAGACATCACGGCCCCCAAGGCGCGCCTGGTTCCACAGTGTGTGTGTGTGTGTGTGTGTGTGTGTGTGTGTGTGTATATATATATATATATATATATATATATATATATATATATATATATATATATATATATATATATATATATATATATATATATATATATTATAACATTCTATATTTTCAGTTCAGGAATCTTCGAATCTTTTCTTGATACCCGGAGCTGATGTCTCGAGGAAGGTCACCAAATAAAATTTTCTTTCGTCTTAAAATTGGCTCCCTCGGGTACGCCCTCTCGGGATATTGAGAGAAACTGTAAACTTTGGGATCAAGAGACACTTTTTTCTCTTGTTCGTGTCGCACGGACGGGGATGATTAATAAAGCAAAGCCGGAAGAAACCCGAGAAACAAAGAACATTAATTTTTTCTATGTGTGTGTGTGTGTGTGTGTGTGTGACGGGAGTGGTGGCGGATGGGAAGTGAACGTTCAGTTTCGAAAGAATGAATGAGTGTAAGATGAAAAGAAGAAAAAACAGAACGAATGGGGAAAGAAAAGCAATATAAATACCAGAAAATAGTGTAGTTAGAGTACCGCTTGAACAAAGTATATAATAGGTCTCAGTATTTCAGAGTAGTATATTAAAAAAAAGCATTCATATAGCAAGTAAAATCAGTCACAAAACCAAGATAAGGGAAAAATAGCACAACGGGGTACCCATCAATATGGAAGCAGCAATACAGAACAGTGATCTATGCCCGCCATTTTGTCAGAGAAAGGAGCAGAAAAAAAGTAAGAAAGAAAGGAACAGAAAAAAAGTAAGAAAGAAAGGAGCAGAAAAAAATAAGAAAGAAAGGAGCAGAAAAAAAGTAAGAGAGCAGAAAAAAAGTAAGAAAGAAAAGTGTTAAATTCATAAGAGAGCAAGAAGTTCACCAAATCCGTGAAACATTCATGAATCTTCAAAGTAAAAGAAGTAGAAGAAAGATGAAGAAGAGAAAGAGAGAGAGAAAAAAAAAAACTCCGCTTCTCTCTCTCTCTCTCTCTCTCCTCCTCCTCCTCACTACTTCCCTTTTTCCTTTCCTCTTCCTCCCTGGGCAGGCGTCAACTCCGGAAAGAAGTGAAATTCCGCTCAAGTATAACTCACATCACTTGGGAAATAACACTCTCCTACAATTATATTCAAATTACATGCGTGCAATTTTCTCAGCTGGATTTCCTCCGGGGCTGCGGGCGAATTTACGAGGCTGGGCTGTCTGTCTATTCCGTCTCTCTCTCTCTCTCTCTCTCTCTCTCTCTCTCTCTCTCTCTCTCTCTCTCTCTCTCTCAATATAAATGAGCCTTCTCGGGGTTCCTCAGAAGAAAGGACTCCCTCCCGCGCCTTGCCAAGAGCGGCAGTACACTCGTCACTCACTTCCGTCCCTGTGGAGAAGTTTTTTTTTTTTTTGTGAATCGCGGCTTGCAGAAGTGGTGGCTCGGATCCCTGACTAGCAAGGACTGGTGCGTTGGTATAGCAGTGACTTGAGAAATAATCATATGTGGATAAGAGGACGTGTGGGTTTGCCGGCATGAAAATTTCCTGAATGGACATGCTTGTGCAGAAGTAATCATGGGCGGAATGCGAAATCAACACCAAAGTATTTAGAAAAGTGCTTATAAACAGAACGTCCCTGAGAACCTTATGAGCAAGGCACCTATCTCTAGGTCATACATGTACCTCCATACAATTTCTAAGAGAAGGAGGCCCAGAGAAAGCCAGATTACAAGAAATTAAACAAGGGAAAGGAGATATAGCAAAACAACGAGTGAAATATCTACTAAGCTTGACATGAAATACTGGAGGCAATAGGAGGGTATATGACTTATTAACCCCTTCAGTACCATGACGCATTTTCATATCCATTCTGCTTACTATTTGGTGATCTTACACAGCTTCAGAAACTTATGTGGGAGATTATAATAATGAAGACTGGCCATTAATCTTTTGACCTCCATAGATCCTTTCTAATGTCAGTAAAATGGTCTAATCGTACAGAAATCTCAAGATAAAAATGTGTCCCAGTATTGAATGGGTTAAGAAGGAAAGTTTGGAAGTAATGTCATTCCTGGGTAGCCGGCCTCAAAGACACGACACATCAGTAAGGTAATCATGTCTATAAACGAAGTCAGAAGATAGATGAAGACTCGTACGTATTTCCTTCAGTAGTTCAGATGAAGTTAGCAATAAGTAATGTCTCGGGTCGAGTGGTCCAGTACATTATTTGTGTGAAATTATTTTTTTCTTTTAAGATGAACGAAAGTTTTTCTTATCTATCATTTCGAGAAAACGCGTAATGGACGGCAGCAAACTTTTACTAATTATTCCCGGTTATAATTACAGTTTGGATTTTTCTGTAAGCAAGCTCTTCCAATCTCTCTCTCTCTCTCTCTCTCTCTCTCTCTCTCTCTCTCTCTCTCTCTCTCTCTCTCATACATGATGCAAAATTTTCTGACACATGTTGTACAGTAGATGTAATATACACTCCTTTCAAATGTAAGGATAATGTTACCCGAAGAGAGAAAAATCTAAGGAATGAAACTTAAAATACCAAGAATTTTTACTTCATGTGTGTGATCAGAACCCGGGTAATCATAAACTTTGTCTAAATTTACATGTTTTAAAGCTTGATAGTACACCACATCATGTATGCTTCAATTCTGGCTAATGTATTAATGTAATAAATATGAAATGCATCTTGGTGCCATCTGTAAGTAATTTTCCCTTGGCTGATACAATAATCACTTCAAAAGCAAGAACACATAGGTAATAAGTGCTATGTTTTATTGATTCGAAATGATTTAAGCACGTACTCGCAGACTTGATAATTTATCTCTACTATTATATAACAAAGTACCGTTACTCTCGCAAATGACTGAACCACACAAAGTTATAATAGATATGACTTACATTAATATTTGAACTTGTGAAATAAAATTCTTTATCACTAATCACACACACACACACACACACACACACACACACACACACACACACACACACACACACACACACACACACACACAAGCCAAATAAAACCTCAATAACACGAAGCACCGGTAAAAACAGCTATGGCAGTAAGATTACTGCTACATATCCCCATACAAGTACTTATGACTGTGACTGGTATGATGTATTGTGCGGAATGTGTCTTGTGTGACGGAGAGCGAGCAGGTAGGCTGGTATTCAAAACATAGCGTCATCAATAACAGTAGTTCTCAATACTTCTCATTAATTGGAATTCAGCTGCAAGTCATTACAACTTTTGAAACACAACTTTCTCCATCCGTCAGTTGCTAGACCATCCAACCGTTGCACTTCACGCACAATGATAATTACTCCCGAACATCTCGCGGCAATGTAACTATGGGAAAAATACTTTGATTTCATGTAGATATAATAATTGTACGCGTACTGTGTAATGAGGAAACTCGAGATACATGCTGGTACTAAAAGCTCGCCAAGTTGGCTACCCGATATTTAATTGCAGAGATATCAATAAGCATGCAATTACTGGAAGATCAGAGAGAGAGAGAGAGAGAGAGAGAGAGAGAGAGAGAGAGAGAGAGAGAGAGAGAGAGAGAGAGAGAGAGAGAGAGAGAGAGCGCAGCAACAGCACCAGCACCAGCACTCAGGTAAATACTGACATATCAAGGACACACCTAAAAATGTTGGTATGTACATATAAGCACGATACATCTGCCATCCCACTCACGTCTACACACACGGACACACCTGCGGATGTGCTCATCTTTATGAGAGACAGAGTGGAATTGAGTTAAACAGAGGATTCCATAAGACAAATAACGCTTCCTTTTTTTTTTATCTTACTTAAATGCAAGGAAGGGTATATCCGACATTAACAGAATGTTTTTTTTGCATAAAGCTTACGACTGAGTCTGAAACATTGACATAGGCAAATTCGAGAACACTTATCCTCATAACAGCTACTTCAGCGAGATGTATGACTTATGCCAATGTACCTGCACATGTATGTCAGTAAGAGATGCATAAGGACCATTCATTGCAGAGGAAGAAAATCAACTATGTGTTCTTAAGATTTTGCTGAGTTTATTATGGAAAATTTTGAATCTTTATGGCATTAAAATTACAATGTTCTCGTTCTTTATCAATAAATGGTAAGTTCAAATGTAAACCAGTTTCTAATACTTTGTTTTATTATTAACAAACTTGTCTCTAACACACCACTATACAATACAGTTTATATCATTTTGGACCTTTTTTTATCCCATACATGACACATGATAAAGAATATACTTAGCAACACAACACTGCATAATAACAACGCGCTTCGCGAATAAAGAACTGAAAGAAAATCAGTCAGAACATATAAGGAATAATGATTACACTAATAGAAATCAACAGAAACACAACACTAGAGAGCTGGAGAGAGACACTCATTGGATAGTAATAAGCAGAAGCAATGGAAACACGGCACAAAATCCTCAAGAGGGAAGGAGTAGGCGCCATTATTCATCCTTGTCACACCCTCCCCGGAATGCCGACTCTACACCGCGCCAATTAATACTCCACGAACTTTATAATTTATGACAATTCTCTTCACAGGAATTTCTACCTGCCACGCCTCATGTCTTCTTATCTTACACACACACACACACACACACACACACACACACACACAGTCTCTCTCTCTCTCTCTCTCTCTCTCTCTCTCTCTCTCTCTCTCTCTCTCTCTCTCTCTCTCTTTCTCTATCTCTCTGTGTCGGCTTTCCTAACCGTCCCAGTTCCATAATAATTTCTGAACCTTATCCTGTGCGGTTATATCACAGGAAAATTTATGACAGCAAAATAACACGCAACAAAGTTCACAAATCATAACTATACTTCCTCTTGCCATGTTTTCTGACAACGTACTGTATTTTAAGTAGTCTTGTTTCCCTTTTCGGAACATTTGAGGTCTGCACGGGAAAGACTCGCTTCTTATGGTGTTTACTGTCTTATACTCTCCCAGATGTCTTGTCTTGTACATAAATCTTGCCCTCCATATAAATCTCTCCTGACCATATGCTGATTTACACATTACTGTCAAGAAAGAATATGAAAAAGTTTAGACTAATATACATAGGAGACAAAAAAACGATACAATTCTCTTGCTTCATTCAGCTACAGAAAGCGACTTCATTTAGCTGTTCCTATTAGAGTAAGTATATGATAGATTGGTAAATATAGAAGGGGGAGATGGGAGATCAATTAATACAAACGAAAAATGGAAATAATGGAAGCATGAGAGAGAGAGAGAGAGAGAGAGAGAGAGAGAGAGAGAGAGAGAGAGAGAGAGAGAGAGAGAGAGAGAGAGAGAGAGAGTAGCTTTGTATATCCAAGTGACACAAGTTTCTCTTTCAGAAAAAAAAGTACTTATGCTCCTAATTGATGCTCAAAATACATATCTCTTAATCTAATTACGGACTCTTCCACGTGGCACTAACATACACCCATTCACATCCCGCCTGACGCTGGGTTTCCAACAAGATGAGAAGGCGAAGCAAGCGATACATCTAAAGTTATTCCAGTCACTCGTCACGGCACTGCGAGATATGTTTCCTCCTTCCTGATGTAAAACTATACCCTTTCCTCAGCACTAAATCCCAGAAAGAGAAAACCTTCCGTAATCTAACAGAGTGAAAACAGAGCTTCCGCCAGGAGTTTCCCTACCTCCTTCCTTCTCAGGCACCCCTCACCCCCTACTCTCTCTCTCTCTCTCTCTCTCTCTCTCTCTCTCTCTCTCTCTCTCTCTCTCTCTCCACCACTCATCCTCCTATCATTGCCTTTATCCATACGCCATGAGGAGTGGTAATGAGGGTCATGTTACCTTATTATAAGTGTGTGTGTGTGTGTGTGTGTGTGTGTGTGTGTGTGTGTGTGTGTGTGTGTGTGTGTGTGTGTGTGTGTGTGTGTGTGTGTGTGTGTGTACAGTGAACGAGTAGAATCTTATAACATTACGTTTTGTATATTAAGAGTCTGTTTACGTCCCTTTCAACGTACGTAATAGAACGGGTACATAAACTACAATATTTTTCTCAGCACATGGAGAGAGAGAGAGAGAGAGAGAGAGAGAGAGAGAGAGAGAGAGAGAGAGAGAGAGAGAGAGAGAGAGAGAGAGAGAGAGAGAGAGAGAGAGAGAGAGAGAATTCATATGCACAAATGAGCAGTAAATATATAATTGAGATGACACACACACACACATTTTAGTTCATTGTGTTAATGTCCCCCCCTTGCACATTTTCAGTGTAATTTTTTACATTGCCTAACTAATAAACCGTTTATTATTATTATTATTACACACACACACACACACACACACACACACACACACACACACACACACATTATAGATACACCTGTCCTAAAACATTTATAAAAAGAATGTAGTCGAACCAGTACCTCTTTCCCCTCTGATTTACGGCCACTCAATGTGACGATGGGCCTGAAAAGGATGAGAAAGAAGTCACCGAAACAGTGAACAGTATTCTTGGTTCGAAGCTTGAACGGCACACGTCTGAAATCTCGGTGCAGAGGGAGGACTGAGTGGCTATGTTGTGTTCAAACACTTGTGAGGGTCAGCAGGTTAATTGATGATACTCGAGCAGAGAGTCACTTGTGGTCTGTCCGCCCCACCCGTCTGGCTCCTTTACCTGAGCAAACACGAGGAGAGAGGCGATGTTAGGCATGAAGAGGAGAGGGCGAGAGAGGTGGGGTTGGGGTGACGCTGGAAAGGGCGTGGTTACCATGGCGTGACAAGTGTGCAGGTTGCTGTGACCTGCAGTTTACTGGTGAGACCGGTGCTAAAAGGGGCGCCGACCCTCCTCACACTAGTGTTGAGCTTGTTGTGGGATCCCTGAGTGGAGTCTCGGCAGGGAGTGTTCAGAGGAGGGAGGGAAGAGGTATAGAATGGTGAAACAATAGTGTGCCAAGAAATAGTAACATTGCGAAACTTTCTACAGCTTGTTTTCTCGTTATTGGTGTTTTACGAGCGCTGGTGAGAGGCGGAGTCGCGCACACCCTGCCACCATGCGCGGGAGGTCAAAGGGTTGGTAGGAAAAGGGACGAGGTGGATGTTCATGCCTCAACTGGTCCAACTTCGAAAATTGTACTGAAGTTGTTTCCGCATTGAATAAAAAAAAAAAAAAAAGATAAAAAGAGATTGCGTTGAAGTTGAGCAGGCAGGCAGGCAGCTTTCATAACTCTCGGGGCTCACTAAACCAATGACAGGCTCACATGTGTTGGCGCTCATCATTATTATCAATCAAGTTGCAGCCTCATCATGAATCTCTCTCTCTCTCTCTCTCTCTCTCTCTCTCTCTCTCTCTACTGCGCTCACATAGCCACGCCATCTGGTTCGTGCTCGCGTCATTAATACCCCGCCGCTAATCCACGCCTGCTAATTGTTGTGCGGCACGGTATAGTGATGTCCCAGCCAGATATCAGACACAGATTTTAATTAGATCCACTTTACGGAGAGAGAGAGAGAGAGAGAGAGAGAGAGAGAGAGTGTGTGTGTGTGTGTGTGTGTGTGTGTGTGTGTGTGTGTGTGTGTGTGTGTGTGTGTGTGTGCGCGCGCGCGTCCTGTCACTAATCACACTTCACGGTTATTTGTAGCTCAAACAAAGCCACGGTTACTGAGGCCACGCGTGCATGTGCGAGGCATTCATCCGCTAAATACTTCCACGCATCACTATTAAGCCTCTGCCCAGTGACACCACCGGCACCATATTACACATTTTACACACATGTATGACAAGTGTATGGGAAATCCTGATGAAATCCTGTCATCTCGTGGGAGATGCAAAGAGGATTCAATTCCAGTACATACGATCACAGAGCATTACTTCCTGATCGATGGGGGGTTTTATTTTGTACGTGAGGGCATTTCTCTATTTTGCTTCGGGGTAGCCAATCTTTATATTTGTCCCCTCCACTGTGCATGTCCTTGTGGATATTTGACAAACTTGTGAATAATAAAACACGCCCTGAGACACCATCAATTATTAATTTCATAACCCACCACCAGAACCACTGCAGTCCCGCGTCCATCCCGCAGCCGCCGCAGGGCACCACAGGGACGCGAGCAGCAACATGGGCTTGTCCCTGAAGATACTGAAAAATGGAAGCAGCGCCGGAGATAAATGTGCTGCAAGAAAGTATTCACTGGAGGAGGAGGAGAATGGTGGCATGGAGACAAAGCACACAGCAGCAAAGACTGGAGACCACCAGACTCTCGATGGTTATGTTGACCATCTGCAGTACCTCCGGCCTGTGCTGTGCTGTTTACGGAACACAGGGATGCTCACCTGGCTGGAACAAGACGTCAGGGACACCACCTATGCGAGACGATGGAAACTGCTTTTGTTAGTGGGGTTTCTTCGATTCCTTCACGCTGGCGTCGTTTTCATATTCATCTTTTTCATGGTTTACCATGAGAATCCACGTGACATTGCAGGGATTGTGGCGCACGCCATTAACCTGGTCCTTCCTTTGACCTCTTTTTACTTCCTAATAGTGATCTGCTACAAGAGTCAAACGCTGGCCCACCTTTGCCGCAAACTGGTAGATCTCGATTTCTTCTTCATCAAATGGCAGCATGGTAACCCGTCATCTCAGGCAATGAAAATGAGACGCCCAAAGATACTGGTCACAGATCCCATCGCGATCTTACTGACACTTCTTTTCTTTCTAAGTCTTTTATATCAGTTTTTTATGCACCTTGAATTATCTCTCACTAAGATCATGATAGGCCTCCCCATTGTTGTAGTGACGAACATAGTCTCTGCGTCCATGCTCCTGGTGATCTTATTATATAGAGTAGTAACCAGACTCTTGGGGTATGAAATGCGTCGCTTTCTCTTAGCCGCCGTAGAGGGCACAACCTTGTTTCGCATCAGAAATAGAAGCATGATGAGTGGCATCAACGAGACGGGAGATCTTTTGCTTACATTCTTTACTCATGAGCGATCTGAGGTCAGTGTACATGTACATGGAGAAAATAAAGAGGAGGAGCGGGGTGAGGTGGAACCGTGTCCTAAGGTGTACATCCTTGGCGAAGCTTTCTTCCGCGTGAGTATTCTTACAAAAATTGATTTATTAACTGACTAATAATTCCTTACTTTGAAGTATTCGGACATATCATCTTTATCAGTCTCATTTCTCATGTGAAACTAGTAATATCAATAGTAGCACCATCAGATTACTTGGATTAATAGTTCCATTCGTAATTCATATTTTTTTTGGAAATAGTAGTTATTATGAATAGAGCAATAACAGCTTTTGCTTCCCTCCTCCCCTCTGTCTGTCTGTCTGTCTGTCTGTCTGTCTGTCTGTCTGTCTCTCTCTCTCTCTCTCTCTCTCTCTCTCTCTCGCTCTTTTTACACACACACACACACACACACACACAAATGAGAGAGAGAGAGAGAGAGAGAGAGAGAGAGAGAGAGAGAGAGAGAGAGAGAGAGAGAGAGAGAGAGAGAGAGAGAGAGAGAGAGAGAGAGAGAGAGAGAGATAAGAAGCTTGTTTAGAAAATTAATATAGGCAGGAGAAGCCCGTCTACCCTCACACGGTCATTACTGGCAGTGAGTGCATGTCCTCATCGTTTTTCCATTCTTTTATCATTGTTGACATGAGACTGCAGCTTAATGTCTTGAAGGCTGTCAACAAATGCAGTCAGCTGTGTGGACCCGTATGTACAATGTGTGTGTGTGTGTGTGTGTGTGTGTGTGTGTGTGTGTGTGTGTGTGTGTGTGTGTGTGTGTGTGTGTGTGTGTGTGTGTGTGTGTGTGTGTGTGTGTGTGTGTGTGTGTGTGTGTGTGCGTAGCTACAGACAGACACAGGCACAAGGACAACATAACATTAATAACGAAAGGCTAACCTGTGCAAATATAACAGTTCTACAGTACTGAAGAGACGTGTATTTCTTACCTTTTGTCTCTCATATTTGGAAGGAAATTCATGTCATTTTCAGTGCATGTTGTTCTTTACTGTTTGGAAAATCTCTCAATAGTTTAGCGCTTAAGTGTTCAGACAAGAAAGATTATTGATTAAAGAAAGTTATATAATCTCGTAACGCCAACTGACCTTAATCTCTGGTCTCTTCTAGCTGGGAGAGATCAAGGAGGAGTTGATCTCGTATATGGGCTCTCCTCTCTGTGTCTGCTTGTTCGCCTTATCCATCTACACCATCTACTCCATCTACGAGATGTTCAACGGAAATTTAGTCCAGCATTCTCCGCTTTTGGCCTTTGTGGGGATCTCTCTTCCCATCCTGATAACGCTGGCGATCTGTCGTTCCCCGGAAGAGCTGAGGTCGCAGGTAAGGCGCTGAGGCAACACCATTTTTCTTGATTTGTTATTTCTTCATTTATTTTTACGTAGCTTCACACTTAGGATCAGATGACCAGTATGGTTAACGCTGAGTTTACAGGAGTGCGAGTCAAGTCTTCATGTGTGCCTAAATATTTCATAAGAGGAAGATGAACAAAAAAATGTAGAATGGTGTGGTGTAGAAGTGTGTGTGTGTGTGTGTGTGTGTGTGTGTGTGTGTGTGTGTGTGTGTGTGTGTGTGTGTGTGTGTGTGTGTGTGTGTGTGTCACAGTCGGCACAACTTCTCAAGAAGATCAGCGTCACAACATAATGATGAACCTCCCTTTTGCAGGCTGACCGCATTGATCTGACCCTCAACACTCTACAGCTGCGAGTGTCGTGTGTCTCGCTCATAGCACAGGTTGGTAATGCATGAAAAATTGGAATGACAGGAATGTATTTTTTTTTTAACTAAGGTGAAATGCTGCACGTGTGAGAATGATTTGATAAAGCTCATGATTTATTTGTAAAAATTAAATGTTTATATATTGCTATCATATATAACTGACACACTGCATATCTGTTTCCGCGTGCGAGACTGGGAATATGACATGCTGGATTCAATTCAGAGTGAAACAAGTCGGTAAAGGAATTCAAACCTTTTTCCTACCGTTTTCTTTCATGCTACACTTTACACTCCTTCATCAAAATGTAGATTAGACAAATTGCAACACCAATAAATCTGAATTACTTAAAAAGTTTGGATTGCCATCTAAAGTTGTCATTTCGTCATGATCTTGTCTCGCAAAAATAGAAGTTGACATTAATCGCTGTAACTCAGCCTCTAGAGCATTGTACGAATTCATCCGACAAGATCAAGTTTACATTAGTTATCTTATAGAGGAATATAACAGTAATGATAGCGAGATAACGTTCAAAAGTATGAAGAAGCGAAAGCATGATGCCTTGCTCTCGCCGGCGCCGGAAACCGTTATGAAACAGTTCCTTTAGGGTAGACAGGAATGCAGCTGGGTATTGTACCTGAGGGCTGAGAATTATTCCGAATCTCTGCGGAACAGCACAGCGTTATGCAACGACCGGGGTGGAATGGCACATATCCTTGAGCGGTCCAAGACTGTTACTTATTATGCTATTTTCGTCGGCTCATGCTTCAGGATTCATTACAAGCAATGCAATTCTAGAGTATTCTCTGGAGGGACAGTTGATGATGAAATGGTAGTGTGTTGTGCTTCTCTTTTATTTACCCGTCACATCTTTGTACCATTTCACAAACATTTATGAAGAATGATAAAAATAACCCACGGAATTATAAATATGCTTGGGAGAGACCTTTCTAGAATTCATTTTTTATTTAGATGGAGAGAAAAAATATCTCCACCGTTTCTGACTGCCTTCTCGCCTAACGAAAATGATGGAAAGCACTTATGAAGGTACACGGCAATCCTTTCCTGTGACTTTTTTTCATATTATTCTTATTCCTTTCCTTTACTCAGCCAGTATTTCTAGACGAATACCGCTGGTGCTGCAAGGAAACAACCCAAACCAATAACACGACGGACACTTCCTGGACACGCATTTCTCAGTGTTCCAAGATGCGTGGTAGGTGAGGTGCTGATGTCCAGAATATTATCAGCATTTGATGTGCAAAATTGTTCTTACGGAGACTTACAGGTGAGGAATGACAGACGTATGGCTTCCAAATTCACTCGTTATGCCAATACAGCATACAATTAAAATGTAGTTTAAAATAACATAATTACCAGATTGACGTAAAGGAATAATAACGTCAATGGTATGAAACAAAGGACTACACGACGTAAAGTAAATACTGAATTAACAAAAGGAAAACCAATGAACAAACTCGTTCCTTAGGCAAGGGAAGGAAGGAATCCTTTAGTGCCACTCAACAGATCTGCAGACATATTATGAAATTGGACTTCCAGCGCATACGCCATTTATTTTTATCTTGGCATTGCATTGTCGCTGTGTTCTCGTTGTCTTTGTTTCTAGCCTTGAATAATTCAGAAATTTATGTGAAATCCATCCGGAGTTATGTTGCAGTATGGTGGTACGGTGAGAACAAGAGAATCGCGCTATTAATCAAATGGTTACAAGATCTGTTTTCTGTACTCCGTCCGTTTGTGCCGCAGGAAGGATATGATCTGCTCACATGAATATTCCGCGATAAAACTACAGGAGATCACATCTTTCGCTAGTGTCCTAAGAATTCAAAAACAGAAAAAAGCTGAAGAAAAAATAATTGTTATACTCAAGATAACTTTTACACAAGCAAGTACATCATACATAGTTAAGCTGGTGAGTTCCCCTCTTTGATAGGGAAACACGCTTCATTCTGATGATATGAAGTTTAATCAGAATCAAAAGAACATCAGACTAAATAAAACATTTCATGTCTAGCTGAAAGATTTCTAAGCGATAGATTTCCTTTTTATTTAAATTTCGGTTGATTTTCCTTATCCTTTTTTTATATCTAATACACACGCAAGTTTCGTTTAGTTTCGCTATGTAAAAACATTTGTCTGAGGCTTGACACACCTTATCTGATTAATGTGTTCAACCGAGTGCGACTAGAAGATCACAGCTTAACATTTTCCCGCCGCCAGCTGGGGGTGGTGCGGGAAGCGCTCAACCGGATCCCAGACTTCAGGGTCAGCGGACTGTTCTCCCTCGGGAATAAAGTCTTTCTCTCAGTGAGTATTCCTTCTTGTAGAGTATAGACTGTCATTGACCAGCTTTGTGTTGCAGACATGTTAGTTTTTCTTTAATGACATGTATATCTTTTATTGATTATTACTTTTACACACACACACACATACACACACACACACACACACACACACACTTTTCTTGTGTTTACCCTTTTCCATTCATTTAAAGTTACAACTGTGCAACATATATCTATTAGATTACTTCAACGACGCCAGTCTTTACTCATATAAAGTTGTACACCTTTGTTTAAGGACGACCAGATATGATTTTACAGTTGTAGCGTCTATTGCCATTAGAATCAAACAGTATCATTGCTTGATATCAACATTTGTTCATCATCTTCCTGTTAGAAACGAATCTGTATCAATAAGCTTACTTTTCCACAAAAGAGAGAGAGAGAGAGAGAGAGAGAGAGAGAGAGAGAGAGAGAGAGAGAGAGAGAGAGAGATTCAGCTTTATGTACCTTTCCTTTTTCCTTATCTCAGAGATTAAAGGCTTCTGAATTTTCCGCAGTCTTTCCATGAACTTTTGTTAACCTACCTTCTTTATAAAAACAGAGAAATATGAAAAGAAACCAGTACATTTTGAAGAAGAAATATACATATGCAACAGATTTCATGAATACTCAAAACGTGAGGATACTTAAAGTTTTCTTTGAACACGAATCTCTGACTCCTTTCCTCACACTCTCCATCCCCTCCGTCCGTCGCATGTTCATCGCCCTGTCCTATGCAAAGTCTAGGCAGTGGCGATCATTGTTTCCTGCGTCGCACATTAATATATAACAAGACACAGAATTAACGCCGCTGCCACCTTGCACTTAGTTACGTTTGAAAATGCACACGAACAGAGGAAATTCGCAATTGTTGGGTGACCTGGCTTGGATAAGTGGAAGACATAATATAGTGATTTATTTCGATAGCAATTCTTAATGTGAGCGATATTCAGCCAAACAATAATACATTTTAGGGATTTATTTTTAATAAGGATTTTTCTATTTCATTTTATTTATTTATTTATTATTATTTTTTTTTACTGCATAAAAGACCTCATGGTGTCCCTTTTCTGTCAGTAACCACAATGACAATTACTATTTCTATGATTTCTTTTCCACCTTCAATTTTTTTTTTTCCCGTTCTTTCCTGCAGCTGGGAGGCTTCATCCTGACTCATCTGGTGCTGCTGCTTCAAGTGGGCACGACGAGAACCGCTCATCAACAAATATATGACCCCAACGACACCACAACATTAGCTCTAGACCTGGAAAACGAATTCCCAATGGAGACCTTTTTTCTCAAGTGATCAATGCATAACACAAACTGAATGCGCATTAACCTTTACCAGAATACAAAGCAAATGACCTTCACAAACGTTTAAGCTTAAAAATTCGACTATTCATATTTCAAGAAGGTATTAAATGCTGCACGTAGTTCATGACACTTAAACACATGTATCATAGCGTTCCTGGGATAAGCCTTTGGGGTGTTAATT
>NC_059271.1:30150024-30155024 GCF_017591435.1 Portunus trituberculatus | reverse complement strand
ACAGAAAAAGTGACTGGGACTGGATACAAGAGAGAGAAAGAGAGAGAGAGAGATAACTGGATTACAACAAACAAGGAAATAGAAGAGAACCTGAGATAAATGCGGAGAACAGAGGAGATAGCCAAGGTAGTTAAAGGAGGGCGATAAAGACGGAAGCAAGAGATGAAGGCAAGCAACGAAGGAAAGGAGCAGGAGAGAAATTGTAGAGAAGGGAAGGAGAGGAGGCAAAACAAAAAAAAATAAATAAAAAATAAATAAATAAAGTAAGACAGGTGGAGGTAAGAAGGAAAGAGAGAGAGAGAGAGAGAGAGAGAGAGAGAGAGAGAGAGAGAGAGAGAGAGAGAGAGAGAGAGAGAGAGAGAGAGAGAGAGAGAGAGAGAGAGAGAGAGAATTTCTTAAACAAACATGCAAAAAAGAACAAATTAAGCATTAAAAAGACAAAATAAAGAAAAAAAAACATGCCTTTCCATGAGAGAGAGAGAGAGAGAGAGAGGTAAATATTGTCTTTGTGCTTGCCTTCTCCTCACAGAAATTGACGTCTCCAGGGAGCTGTTTGTCTTCTCTCGTCTTGCGAATGGCTCCTGTCATTAGCTCTTTGCTCATGGCGCTTGTTTTTCTCCACATATCTTCACGTCTGTCTGCCTGACCTATCTGCCTGCCTGTCTACCCGTCTGCCTATCTATCTGTCTGATCTTTTTGTCCTCTCTCTCTCTGTCTCTTCACCTGGTTTCGCATTCAAAAGTTTTATGCATTTCTTCATGAATTTACATTTACATCTACATTTCCACACGTGTAATTTCCTTTTCATTTTACCAGTTTTTCTCCCCAGTCCATTATATCAACTTCGATTAACTTATATAACCAGAGCAGTTCATGAGGCAGGGATTACAGTTAGAGCAACATTTCTCCTGCTTTCTTTTCATCTGGTACTGAAATATTGTTTTCTCGTGTAGATGAAGAATAATAAACACGGAAAAAAGAACTAAGGGGACACTCCGTTGTGACTATGTGTGTTTGTGTACACGTTCAACATGGTCTATGTGTACCAGAGAGAGAGAGAGAGAGAGAGAGAGAGAGAGAGAGAGAGAGAGAGAGAGAGAGAGAGAGAGAGAGAGAGAGAGAGAGAGAGTGTGTGTACCACCTTATGCAACAGGGAATCAGTGATGACATTGTTCTCCTGGCTCCTGACACACACATCAGTCCCGTATAAACGCCTCTTCTGGTGAGACTAACGATGTATTCTTAGTGCTAGTACCTTTGTTCACCTCAAACTTTAATGAGCTTTACTCGCTTCAGCGCCGTGATGAAGTGTGTTCGCTGAGACTTAAAGAATTAGAGCAGTATCTGGTATACCTTTTATGTAGAACAGAACTAGAATTTTTGGTCGTTTTATAAAACATGGTATTCATATCGTGCACAACGGCAATTATTTATGTTGTGTTTATTAGCCAACATTTCGCTAAAAAGGTTTCCGTTGTTTACGAGCGGCTAAAGCTGACATGGCAAGGTAACGTAACTTCAATAGCGTGTGGTCTTTCAGTCACGTAAAAGCACAAACAACGTTGGTACACGCTTCCATCGTAACATTCAACAAGATGAGAAACTCCCACCTACTAAAACAAAATTACACACAAAATATAAAGCAACAAATAAAAAAAATGAAAAGAACTCCATCGTGTTGGAAGTTCCAGTTGTGTACACTATCATTGTACACAAAATCATGAGTAAAAGCTTAGACAAACTGCGATATCCACACACACACATACACACACACACACACACACACACACACACACACACACACACACACACTGGTGAACCTTATTATTATTATTATTATCAGTAGAAGTAGTAGTAGTAGTAGTAGCAGCAGTAGCAGTAGTAGTAGTAGTAGTAGTAGTAGTAGTAGTAGTACCATAGCTTTTATTATTATTATCATTATTTTTACTTTATTCCCTATTTGAGGAGTTGAGTTTTCCCTGCCTCCGTCCTACTCCCCAGTGTGTCCCTAATACCTCGCCACACCTGGAGCTGCACACTAAGAACTAAGAAGAGAGTTAAAAAAAAATATCACTTAACTACTGAAGAAATAATTAGGGAAATCAGGCCAGGTTTTGTCGTGGCAATCTGCTTCCAATTTTCTCTAATGACTGCCTAAAAATTTCGTTTTCTTTTAAGCGTAACTCGAGGTATTTCGGGTAGGTGTGTGCCAGGCTCTGGGCCATACAGCGTTGTTAATGTGCCTCTAACTCTGGGGTGGGCCAGCCTTCTTGTGCCACACTCCTCCCGACTCTCGCTTTCCTCCCAGTCCCCAAATCCTAACCCCCTCCCCATCCCTCTCTCTCTCTCTCTCTCTCTCTCTTTGCTGCGCCACAGTCTCCCTAACTACATTTTGCTTTAAGTGTTTTTTTTTTCTTTATAGCTTTTTCAACTACTTATCAACATTTCAAAGTCCCCTTGCAATGGAAACTATGCTAAAAAATACTGGGAATAATTTTCTTTAACCCATCCTCTAATCCATTCCTCTTTCCTCTTCCCTCCCATAGCTTCACCTCGCATATGATTCATTCCATTCCCTGTTTTACTTCTTCCTCCCTTACTTTACGTCTCTCATTACTTCTCGTCTCCAACCCTCTTCCCCTGACTCTGAGCCATTCTGATTTCCTGGAGCAAGTAAGCGACGGATATGAGACAAAGAGTACAGAGGCCTTTCTCCCTGCACTGGGACTGCAAAATGTATTACCTGCATTGTGGGTCGTAGGCGGAGAGGAAAGAGAAGAAAGGAAAACTAGAGGTGGGAAATTAAAGAAAGGAGGAAGGCAGTCTGAAGAAAAAAATATGTTGTGAGTATTGTGCTGTGCTGTGCTGTGCTGTGCTGTGTTATGTTAGGTTATATTATGTTATGTTATGTTATGTAGGTTATATTATGTTATGTTATGTTGTGTTGTGTTGTGTTGTGTTGTGTTGTGTTGTGTTGTGTTATGTTATGTTATGTTATGTTATGTTATGTTATGTTATGTTATGTTATGTTGTGTTGTGTTGTGTTGTGTGTGTGTGTGTGTGTGTGTGTGTGTGTGTGTGTGTGTGTGTGTGTGTGTGTGTGTGTGTGTGTGTGTGTCATTATTGCAAAACTGGATATAAATTTTATATGACACACACACACACACACACACACACACACACACACACACACATTACTTTAGTCATTTTGATAGTAATCCTTCCTTTATCATTTCATTCATCCATTAATCTCTTCACTGATCCACTCACCCACAGCAATGTTGGTAGTTTACTTAAAAAAGAAAAAATTTTCCATATGAACATTCTTCTTTTCTCATATGAGTGAACTTTTCCATCTTACGTAATATACTTTTGTGAATCTTTCTTTTCCATATACACACCACCACTACTTAAATAAAAGGTGTTTCTATTACTTATCGCTCCATGCGTCACCAGTCTATAACCAGCTTACATGAACTTTTTTTTTTATATTCCATCACAGATAACAGTAGATCTGGATTTGACACGGGTTTGCGGAGCCGCGCCGCTACTGCAGTAACGTACCCAAAGCGGTCGACTGGTAGTACGCGGCAGCTGACTGTTAAAGTTATAATTTTGTAAAGTTTTATACAGTATAAGATGCATTTTTAAGGAAATGCTAATCGTTACTAAATACCGCAGCAGTGGGAAGGCGTGTGCATTTGTGGAGGCTGTGAGGTGCACCAGATTAAGGGCTCGGCTGACCTCTACCTGGAGGAAACATTATTATTATTATTATTATTATTATTATTATTATTATTATTATGTACATATTTGTGGCAAGTTGTATACACCCATGTCTACTGCGAATTAATCATTTTAAAATCTCAGGCGAGCAGCGAGATGGCCAACGGACAGTCTGACAGTCACTCAAGTCACTCGGTTCAAATCAGTCATGCTAGGGATACTGCTGCAGCCAAGAGTGAGGGGTTATAATTGTTACGTGCATGTTCAGGCATTTTGATATATCTGTGGAGACAATGAAACAGTGAAATGTGAATGCTGTTGAAAGAGTTTTGTCCAACAATGGATTTACAGTGAAAGTGTGAAGAGCTTGTGTCGAGGCTCACATGAAAATGTTATTATGCGCGTGTGTGATGCAGTCACTAGTGATGTCACTGTGCAGTGAGTAATGAAGTACAGTGAGGTGAATAAGGAGTGAACATTGTGAGTGGTGTAATGCACACAGATTTAACATTGTGAGTGGTGTATCCAACCGTGACGTGTGTAGGGTGACGCTGAGTGTTGTATGCGGAGTTAAGTCAGTGGTACAGTGGAGAAGAACTGCTAGTGGTGACTTGAGGCGTACAATGTGAAACACTACAGTGAAATATAATGAGAGGTCACACAAAATGGCAGAGTGAGAGGCTGTAACTGGGACGTAATCCGAGACGCGTGCAACTGGTGGCAGTGACTGCAGTTATGACATCTGGTGCCATATAGATAGTCAGTTTGGGAAAAGATAGTGACACTGGTGAAGAACAGTGACATGTTATTGACATCACTGTGACGTGGAAGTGTACTGTGGAGTGCTGTTAAGTGTTAAACTCACCTGATTACTAACATGACTGCAACAAACCGATGAATGATTAATAGTGACTAGAATGGTAGGAAACAATGCCTAGGCAGTGACTGATAGTGACTACTGCGATATATTTCTTCGTGTTAATGATGTAAAAAAAAATAAAGCGCAAACCTGGTGTCGCCACAGGAGGTAACACACGGTCACAGAGTGATGACAAGAGGCGTAAACTCACAGGTGTGAAGAAGAGATGAGAAAGTGGACAGCCAAAATCATGTAAAGTAATTTATAAGTGAAACAAAATTTGCATTTTGTGTTTGAAATACAGCTGTAAGCTTAAAGTTGTATTTAAACATCCACCTGGTACTATATAAATTCTCGTGTTTGACTCGTATAACTGAGCGGTACAATGACACGGTTGTATGAATTTGGATATCGC
>NC_059271.1:30095024-30145024 GCF_017591435.1 Portunus trituberculatus | reverse complement strand
TCCAGTTCCTAATGAGGCGAAAAACGACACCACAGTTACAAGGAAATTGATAGGACTCGTGAATTTACGTTTGAGTGGTTTCATCTTTACTGTGAGATTGCTCTTCTTAACACGTCAGATCTTCATAATTTTCAAAGGCTACAGAAGTTATCCCCCACATTTTCCTATTGACGATACATAATTTTGTTTTTTTCTATCCCAAGAATCACAAACAGCCTTCAAAATTCCAGTAACGTTCACTACACCCAATAAAACGCAATTACTTAAAGCCATGAAACGTTTAGAAATAAAAATCCGCGTATCATTCCTTCGAGACCTTTTCTTTACGTCTACCTTATTCATTTTTTTTTTTGTCCAGACCTCTAGCCCAGTTTTCCCTCAGGAACACTCAGTCTTGTACTACATCATTCTACACTCCACCGTTTGTAGAGCGTCACTGTTTCCCTATTTGGCTTTCCTCTAGAGCTCCATCCATCACTGCTGAATGGTGTTTTCGAATGTTTCTTTTCAGAGGCAGTGGTGTCTAGAAGAAATAAAAAGCTAGTTTACATATACCTTATTCCCTTAGTTTACCATGCTGTAGCAAGAAATCAACAAATACTCTCTCCTTAAAACTTCACTTACTATCTTCAGTATTGAAAATAATTCAAAACGAAAAAGGCGAGTCACTAAAAAGAAACGCATTGGTGGGACTCAAGAGATTAACCGCTACTCTCTGATTTCACAAGAATTCAAACGAAATAATGAATTCAAGATTAATAAGTTAGATCGTAAGAAAAGGACAAGAGGCAAAGAGGCATTGGTTCTCAATCAGAGTTCTAGGTGAACGGAACGACCTCAGTAGTCAGGTCGTCATTAAAGAGCTTTCAAAGATGATCAGACACGCAAAAAGGTAGGTATGTACGTTTCACAAAGGATCTGTCACATATAGGCCTGATGGCTTCCTGCAGCTTCCCGTATTTTCCCATGTTCTTACGTCATATTGCATACCTCTACAAAGTGTGTGTGTGTGTGTGTGTGTGTGTGTGTGTGTGTGTGTGTGTGTGTGTGTGTGTGTGTGTGTGTGTGTGCACTAAGGCATTACTCAGGATATCTTACCATCACTAACGTTTCTCAGGAATATCATATTATATACTTACAAGTTAATCGAGCTAATCAGTGCCTCCCTTAGGTGGATCAACTCCGGCTGTATTTCCTGAAGCAGCAGTTCCTGAGTACACACAGCCAGGTGAGGAAGGACGGACTCGTGTGACCACCTCAAGCTGCTATTACCGGTGGTTTTATTTTATTTTTCTCTGCTCTTTGTTAATTGTTATATATTGGTTTCTTGATGTATTATTGTGAGTCACGTTACTTTATATTTTTGTTAATTTTTTAATTATCTTTAATAGTTTTGAAATTCAGGCAGATATATTCCATTATCATTTTCCATATAATTTTTTTTTTATTATTTTTACATGTTACTGAAAGTGGTGTGACTTAAAAGAAAACTGATTACTCTTCAGTATCTTGAGATTGATAAAACTTTATTGCTGTTTATTTTGGTATTTTAAGCTATCTTAAATAGTTTTTTTCAAAGTGGTCACTTAATTCTTGTCACATATGTAAAAACTTCACATATATAAAATCTTCAGGCTTCCGAGGCTCAACGGCTGCTGGATTCCTGGCCAGGTTTCAACATGGGCGGATTCTTCGTCCTTTCTCGTGCCAGGGTGGTGGATGTGAGTAACATGAGTGACACGTGATAAATAATACTTATGGGAAAAGGAGCCTTTCATTTCTTGAAGGATCCAACGCATATATCACACACACACACACACACACACACACACACACACACACACACACACACACACACACACACACACACACACACACACCACCAATGTTATATGGTTATATAATGTTATTAAGGTAGTTAACATAAAATATTTCTACCATGAAAATAAAAAAATAAACAATATATAAAAAAAAAAAATTATGAGCACAAAAAAATAATCAGGTTTCCCTTGAGACACAGCCTGACTTAATGCACCTCAACACCCGGCAGATGGCGAGCTTCGTGACCATGAATGTTGTAATCCTGCACCAGTTCTGGCTCACCGAGGACGTGAAGCAGCCCCTGCCCTCGGCTTCTGCGTCTCCAGCTTGGAACCTCTCTACCTCCCCTCCCAACATCACCACCTGACCTGAATTTGGCGAAATTCATTTATTTATTATTGACTTAAGAACTATTTACATCACAATTTCATAAAGTTTCCTCAGCGTTTCTGTGCTAGATAGCTTTTTCAAAATATGTTATACTAAAATAAGTCAAGCTTATGATTTATTCATTTATTTATCTATTTATTTATTTATTAGCGTCACGTGTGTATTATTGCGAGAATTGATTCCTGCCACAGAAGAAACGCAGATTCATATTGTTTCATGGAATCCAGACAGGTTTGGCTTCGTCGAGCTTTCCTCCCTTTGATATGGCATATTTCCTTTTATTTTTCATTCACGTCCGCTTTTGCAGCCACTAAAAAGGCCTTTCATGTATTATTCTTTGGTCCACCATCTCCATCTAAGAAATGGAAAATAAAAAATCTAATGTATTTAGTAGCTGAGATTATGTAAGAGAATCATGTCTGTCGCTTCGCTTCACCAGAGTATGAAGACCAGTCTGTGGAAACACCAGCACTGCACTCTACCAAGGAAATAACGCTGGAATTCGTCACACGTAAGAGTAAGGCATACATTTGTCATTACTATATTCCTGTACTCTTTCTTTATGCATTTTTCTTATTTATTCTTTTTATTCATGTTGATCATTGTATTTAATATTCATACCTTTTTAATGGTGATGGTGGTGGAGGCATGGGTTGTTGTGGTGGTGGTGGTGGTGGTGGTGGTAGGTGGCGGGTTAGTGGTAGTGGTGGTGGTGTGGATGGTCGTGGGTGGTTGCCCTAATCGAATGTTGCGTCCTGAAATTGGTGTTCAGAAACTGAGTCGGAAGGTTTATACGTCCTTAACCTTGCCGTGGGAGCCCCACGTGTGGGTTTTCCTGATGTTTGTTTTAAAAACTCGACCCTTAATCTCGGGGTCAAGGGTTCGTACCCCGCGCTGCCAGACACATTTATTTTTTAAGAGTCTCCAGAGAGTGGGATTTAAATTTGTACGTGTCGTAAAAGGGGACTAAAAGGGACGGCAAAAGAGGGCCGGCATTCCCTCCCCTCCTGAACTTTGTGTGCAGAATAAGGCCAAGATAATGCGAAATGGTTCCCCGTACTCGCAATGCTCGTCTCTCTTGTTTACCGTCTCACATTCACGACAAGAACTTGTAGTCCCCTACTACTACTACTACTACTACTACTACTACTACTACTGATACTACTACTATGATGATGATGATGATGATGATGATGATAATGATGATGACGATAATGATGATGATGATGATAATAATTATTAATATTAATAATAACAATAACAATAAGAATATAATAATAATCATCAGCAACAAGATTGTTATTCTTATCATTTTCTGTTCTTGTGGTTGGAGTACTTCTTAAATCAATAGTTGTAGTAGCAACAACAATAGCAGCAACAACAGCAGTACCATTACTAATACTAACTGTAGTAGTAGTAGTAGCTGTTGTTGTTGTTGTTAGAGTTGCACTAACTACAACAGTAGCAACAATAAGAACAGTAGCACGATGATTTCCCTATTAACATTATGACCATCGATAATGTCAACCAATGCAACATTTCACACCAAATCTTCACCACACACAGAGCCACACAGTGTTACCATCAGGCCTCGCTAGTGGCTACCAGCAGGCGTCGGTGTCACGTCACGTCTGGCCGCTCTGCTACATGTCCTCCCGAGATGGTTTCGAATTCACCTAAAATAGTCGTAAAACTTCCCTATCTACCCTAGTTGGAGTTTATTAGCCCATCAACTACCTCACGTCCAGCCTCGGCACGCTTCAGGCCACTAAATTATTCTATCTATTTCTTACTTTTACTCCATATTTGTATCTTCATTGTTTGTGTTGGCAGAGAAGAGAGAAAATATTGTCTTTCTTCAGCATATGATAAACTTATATAATTAATCGCATCTAATTAAGAGTAAGCCTGCAGGGAAAATATTGTTCATATCCCTCCTCCCCATTGGTAATTATGGCGCGATTCAATATGATCCCATGCAATTTATTGATCTAATTATTTGTTCTATTACTATCATTACCATTATTACAGCTATTATTATTAATATTATTATTATTATTATTATTATTATTATTATTATTATTATTATTATTATTATTATTATTATCATTATTATTATTACTACTATTATTATCATTACTCGTACTACTATTATTATCATTACTATTATTAAGCATAGCAGCAGCAGCAGCAGTAGCAGTAACAGTAACAACAGCAGCAGTAATAGCAGCAGCAGCAGTAGTAGTAGTAGTAGTAGTAGTAGTAGTAGTAGTAGTAGTAGTAGTAGTAGTAGTAGTAGTAGTAGTAGTAGTAGTAGTAGTAGTAGTAGTAGTAGTAGTAGTAGTAGCAGTAAAATCAATTGCAGCAGTAGTAGTAGCAGTAGTGGATGTCGCAGCAAGAGCAGTGGCAGGAATTGCACTGGCCGTACACAAGGAAAACCAATTAACGAACAAGAATAATTAAGAAAACGCTAAAATAAGGGAAACAAAGCGCTGGCAGAGGAGAGGGGAGATAAGGCGAAGGAGAAAAAAAATCAAGAGGGAGGAGAGAAGGAAAGTAGAAAAGAGGGAGCTGTAAAGGGGAAATGGAAGGAGGGAGGTGAAACGGGGGGTGTGGAATGAAGGGAATGAGAAGGAGAGAGGAAAGAAGGAGGGAAAAGGAGAGAGGGGGGGAAGAGGGGAAGGAGGGGAAGGCGTCCGGCAGAGAGCGCCACTTTGCAATATTTATGAGGGGCGGCTGGTCGGGGAAGCGAGCAGGAAGAAGCGAAGAGAGGGGGATGTACTATACGGAGGGAAGGGAAGATGTATACAAAGAAAGGGAGAGAGAGAGAGAGAGAGGAAGCAAGAATATACACTAAGGAAAAGAAAGAAGACGAGAAGAAAGAAAAAAAAGTCTTAGGATGTGAAAGAGACGAAAACGAGGATAAAAATTAGTGAAGAAAAATAAAAGTGTTCAAAGGAGAAGGACACACACACACACACACACACACACACACACACACACACACACACACACACACGGGGAAGGGGAGAATGATAAGGAAGTATATTGAAAAGAAATAATGAAAAAAAAAAATGCCTAAGAAAAGAAAAGTGATCATAGAGAAATACATAAGGAATAAACTTCAAACACGTGAATAAATGGAGAATATAAAGAAAAATGAAGAGAGGGAAGAAAAGATGTAGGGAAGAAAACGGAAACAAGAGAGAAGAATATTAAATGTATAAGAACGAGAGAGAGAGAGAGAGAGAGAGAGAGAGAGAGAGAGAGAGAGAGAGAGAGAGAGAGAGAGAGAGAGAGAGAAATACTGAAAGAAAACATGCAAGAACGCAAGAAACTAATCCAGAACGAAAATGAAGAGCATCGTTATCTTCGCCTTGCCTCGCCTCCTGAGGGGACTGCAGGAGGTAAGGGAGCTGCGTCTACTCCGCCTCCCACACGCCACAGAATCCCCTAAGCTACGTGGCTGTGGGTGGAAGCTGTACAGACGTGAAGGTGGTGCGAGTGACAAGACACAGAAGTGGAGACCTTGTTGGCATGAATACGAGACTCTCGGTATGTTTTGAAATTCCCTTCGTGTATCCTGTAGCTTTCATTGTGTTGCCTTGTGCCGAGGGGGAACAGAGCCCGCGTGGTTAGCGTTGTGAGGGAAACATGTGGTCCTCCCTTAGCGAACTATTGCCCAAAGGCGCACACGGTCGAGGATGAGGGGAAAAAACCAGCCTTATCGAGGGGAAAGGGAAAATATTGGTTAGGTTGCCGCTGCTTCCCTTCCCTCACTCGACTGTCCCAGATAAAAAATGTGCTGGTGATATATTTATTTATTGTATATTGATGCAAAACTAATTAGTGATGTAGACTAATTGCATACTGCAGATGATGTGTGCATTAATTAATAGTTTCAGAGCTTCATAATTATCTTACAACTGATCATGGATGCAGCTGCGCCGTGCCTCTGTAACCTCGATTCTTATTACCCCTCCTCCTCCTCCCAATCCCCTTTCCGTGCGTGGATATACATAAGAACAAATAAATGAAGCAAATACCAACACAATTTAATATCAAAATGAGACGATAACACACATTCCTTTTGGCGTTACATAAAACAAGATGTAGCATTTTACCACACGTGTATCTTTGTTTGAATATACCTCCTATTGTCCATTTGCGTTATAACCTATTAAAATGTGAATCAGAACATCAGTTACCCATGGTCCCCTCGCTGGTGAGTCTACATAATTGAGTGTTGTATCCCTAAGGTGCCAGGATCCACGTCTAGTTTGTTGTTTTCACTTTGAGGCGATGGCGACGCAAGGAAAGGATCTCTTTTCTTATTCAGGTGTATTGACCTTACGGACTCGACGACACAGCCAGGTGCGATTCCGTAATACGAGGCTCACACAGGTGTATATCTCAGGGGTAAGTGGCAGGTGCTTTTGTTGCCATTCTCATTGTTATACTTAGTTTGCTATTTGTGTGTTGTTTATTTTTGCTTTTGATGTTTTTTATACTATTGATATTCCCACTTAGTGTTGCTAAAATTATTATTATTGTTGTTGCTGGTTTGATGTTCGTATTGCTGGTGATGGAGCAATTGTTTCTATTGGTGTTGCTCTTACTGGTGCTTCTGTTGCTGCTGCCACTTCCTCTCCCGCTACTGCTGCTGCTATTGTTGTTGCTTCGTGTTGTTTGAGGCGCGGTGGGAGATAGACAGCCTCCGTGTAAAGAAAGATCTAAACAAAGGGATGAATAATACTGAGCTGAAACAAAGTGTGAAGGAAATATGAGCACATGGCGAGGGAAGCATAAAAATTAAAACAAAAAAAGATAAATGTAAAACTGAGTAAGGGTAAGAGGAAAGAAGAGGAAGAAGAAAAAGAAGAGAGGGAGAATGAAGTAAATAAAGAAATATGTATGCATCGTTGAGAAAATTAACAGAACAGAAGAGTAAGGAAGGTAATACAGAGAAGAGAAAGAGGAGAATAAAAAAAAGTTAGAGAGAGAGAGAGAGAGAGAGAGAGAGAGAGAGAGAGAGAGAGAGAGAGAGAGAGAGAGAGAGAGAGAGAGAGAGAGAGAGAGAGAGAGAGAGAGAGAGAGAGAGAGAGAGAGAGAGAGAGATGTAGTATGAATATTTACAACTAGAGACTCAGATGTACGCAGTGAGATATATAGAGACCAGTATGTGGACCAAGGGAAAAGAGAGAACGATTCACACACTCTGACGAACGAAGACGCACAGGGAGACGCGAGGAGAAGGGTGTACACAGGGAAGATATATGTGTCTACTGGGAGGGTGGGAATTGTACAAAAAATCACTACACATAAGAAGGGGAGTAACTCGTACATCTGAGGGGCAGATGATGTACACACAAGGGGCGGAGAGAATGTGTACACAGCGGGCGAGAAGTGTACATAATGGGGGGCCAAATATATGAGATGGAAAGCCAATAGTTGCTCTTTTCCATAAAAAAGGAAGGAATAAAAAATGCGAAATGTTTTGCTTCACGGATGAAGGGAAAGAAAGCGTGCGGTGTAGAGTGAAGTAAATGCCAAGTAAAATACAGCGCAAGGGTAAAGGCGGCAAGTGAAGGAGAGTAAAGTGAAAGAATAACAGAACAGTTACAATGAAGCGAGACTAGGTAAGAGGTAAGTGGCAGAGAGTACCAGGAACATGGAGGCGGCAGGAATGATGGGGGTAGCTACTGCAAAACGTGTGTACTGACCAAAACTGACGCGTAAACCTGAAATGCTGGAATCGGTAAATGGTAGAAAGAAAAGTCATGAAAAGTGGAGGAGTGGGTGTAGTATGCGAGAAGTAAGATACGTGGGAGTGCAAAAGACGCTGCTAGTATAAATAAAATAAAATAAACAAACATGCAATATCCTAGTAAATGTATAGGAATCTCGGTTCAGCAACGCAGGGAAAGGTATCTTAGACTTAATCGCAAATCAAACGTTACCACCAGGAAGAAGGTTGGAGGTTCTACTACAGCGTGGCGGCTATTGGAGAGGGGTGGGAGGTGTGGGTATTGGGGGTAAAGGGAGAGGAGGAGTAAGGCCATCCCGGCGAGGCGAGTTATGGTAATGGTGGTAGCGTCCGGCACGATGGTGGTGGTGGTGGTCAGGTGGGGGTAATGGATTAGTGTTTGCTTCCCCACCACTAACACCACCATCACTAGCATCATCACCATCACCACGAGCCACAGAACGCTTGCTCCTATTACCATCAACCACCATTACTGCCACAAGGAAGTGTCTAAAACAACCACAAGCCAGGAGTGTTAGCTGTATCATTGCCACTACCATCCTTGCTACTAATGCCATCACCGCCACCACCCGTCACTCGCGCAAGCTCCTTCCGCCGGCCGTCGCTGAGGTTTGGCAGTGAAGGCCTAACAAGGTGAGACCATGAAAGAGACACACACGATGGGTATTGGAATCTCTTAAAGCTGGGCGATATTCCAGGAGAAGGTAAGGATAGTGCACCTCCAAGGCCGCCACGAGACTCCGGGAGGGAACGCGGCAGGAAGAAAGGGAGGAAGCAGAGGGAGGAAGGCAGCGAAAAAGTATGTAGCTCAAAAGTTAATGGTATATCCTCACTCATGTGTGTGTGTGTGTGTGTGTGTGTGTGTGTGTGTGTGTGTGTAAGCGGGTGCGCATGGGAAAAAAAGAAAAAAAAACCTCCTGAATCTAGCCACACATAACAAATGCAGGCTACAGAAGCACACAAGGGCCTGTTTCCTTCCCTCAACCTTGCAACATCCCGGAAGGCCAGCTGAGGAACACGGGGGAAGGACGACAGAAGCGAGAGAAAGACGAAAGGTGGTGTGAAATATACCTAGCATGTGAACAGAACAGACCCAGGAGTTCACACCTTATCAATAACCTACACGCCACCGTTGCCACCCATCATCCACAGCCATCTGGCAATGCTGTACTTTTCCCCGATATATACAAACCTAAGTACAGTGTCACCACAATATCTCTTAGTCGGGACAACCACAGGCAACGACTCAAGTGAAATTTTTACCTCATGTTAATAATAGAAGACTCTGGTGATAGTGGTTTTTCTCAGGAGGGAGGAATAGAGGGAAAATGTGTGGAATAGATAGCAGTTCAGAGGATTCTCGCAACCGATTTCGATGCTTTGCTGGCCTTTATAGCTCAAAAAAAGGTTAGTATATGCATGTTCTGGGATGCGAGAGGAAACGAAAACTCCGAGGAATTATAAATGGCTCTTCAATATTTCGTTCTTATGCTTTGTTACAGATGGGCCGGAGGAAAGGAAAGAGGGGATAAAAGGGAAGTAAAAATGAGGCGTGGGGAATGAGAGGACGAAGGGGATGAGGATGAGTAAAGGGAGATGAAGCGGCAGAAGGGAAGAAATGAGGTGGGAACGATGGATGGGAGATAGTATGAAAGGAGGAGAAAATGAGACTCAAGGGACAAGGGAGGAGGAGAGAGGAGCGATGAGAGAAAATGAGGCGAGGAAATGTACAGAGGGGAGGAAAGGCGAGTGAAAAGCAAAGAAAGAGTAATGAGAGAGAGAGAGAGAGAGAAAAAAAAAGTAACAGTTAGGGTGACACGCTTGAATATTAAAGACGAGAGAGAGAAACAGGAACTCACGATGTGGAACTAATTGGCTGTTGGCGACGTTTTCTAAAAGGAGCTGTTATTGCTGTTGTTGTTGTTGTTGTTGTTGTTATTACTATTATTATTATTATTATTATTATTATTATTATTATTATTATTATTATTGTTATTGCTGTTGCTGATGTTGTTGTCGTTGTTGTCGTTATCATTATTGTTATTATCATCATCAATTATTATTATTATTATTATTATTATTATTATTATGATCACCATTTTTAGTACATCAGTATCACAATATTTATTT
Organism: Portunus trituberculatus; assembly: GCF_017591435.1. Taxonomy (NCBI): domain Eukaryota; kingdom Metazoa; phylum Arthropoda; class Malacostraca; order Decapoda; family Portunidae; genus Portunus; species Portunus trituberculatus. Next base: position 30,134,916 of record NC_059271.1, on the reverse strand, counting down.
CTATCTTTTTCCTTTATTCTTCTCCTTTTCCTTTATTTCATTATTATCATCGTCATTAATATTATTATGGTTGTTGTTATTGTCATTATTATCATTAATATTAATGTTGTTGTTGATGCTATTATTATTATTATTATTATTATTATTATTATTATTTTAGTTCCCTTTCCACCTCTTCTTTCTCTGATTTATCATTACTAATAGTATTGTCATTGTTGTTGTTGTTATTATTATTATTATTATTATTATTATTATTATTATTATTTTTATCGTTATTATTATTATTATTAGTAGTAGTAGTAGTATCATTACTGTTAATGATTATGATTGTCATTATTATTATTATTATTATTATTATTATTGTTACTATTTCCTTTTTTCTTATTTTTCCTTTGTTTTATCATCATCATTGCTATTTATTGTTGCTGTTGTTGTTGTTTGTATTATTATTGTTATTACTACTATTATTATTTTCATTATCATTTTTATTATTATCATTATTATCATTATTACTCTTACTTCTACTACTACTACTACTACTACTACTACTACTAGCACCATCATAATTATTTCTAGTGATATCATTCACAATAATCTCGGTCAGAGCTGTCAATATTTTCAACCCGTTTTATCTTCCATTCCTTCTGTCTATTTTGCCTGTCTGCTTTGTCTATATTTGTGAACCTCTCTCTCTCTCTCTCTCTCTCTCTCTCTCTCTCTCTCTCTCTCTCTCTCTCTCTCTCTCTCTCTCTCTCTCACCTGGCCTGGCTCGAGTGACCGCCGTCCGAGGGGGAGCGTGTAAAGGGAGACTTTAATGGACTTGTGAATATGCAGCCGAAACAATCTAGAGGCAGAGGGATGGAGAGGCGCCGGCAAGGAGAGGCAAAGGGAACTGGCGGGGAAGCTGCACGGTAAGGGGAATATAACAAAGGAGGGGAAGGGGATGAGAGGGAAAGTGAGAAGGGGATGAATGCGAAGAGGGGAATAGAGAAATGAGGTGAGGGAAGGAGGAATCGAGAAAGAGGGCAGGAGGAAGACGTGTAGCTGCTGAAAAGGGTGAAGATCGGGAAGAAAGTGGTAGGTGGTAAAGGAAAATAGAGGAGAGAGAAGAGAGTGAGAGAGAGGAGCAGGAGGAGGTGATTCGGAAAGGAAGTAAACGAAAGAAGGGGAAGGAAGGGAGGAAATCGATAGAGCGGAATGGTTAAGAAAATGAAGCGGAAAACAACTAAAATACGACGGAGGAAAATATCATGAAAACTTGTACAAAACATGCTTTCTTCAATATTAACGTCAATTCTGCGTTTCTTATAAATATTTGTGCTGAGATTTCCTTTCTTTATTGTCGGCGTATTTATTCTCTTTATTCATTTTTTTTTTATTAATTTGTCTCTAATATTCAAGAACATTTCTTTCTAGTTTATATCCAGCGTAGAAAAAAAGAAACACTAACACTTTCACGTTTTCATGGTAAGCAAAACGCTACTAAGCAACTTGTACACAATGATGTTTATTATCTTAACTCGCTGTTGTGCTTATGTTCATTTTTAACTTGCTAACCATTATGCTCAGGAAATGCACACCCTCCTGGAAAACTACTATACACGCACGTAATAACCATCACTTAGTCATTTTCACTGTAAAACGTCACTTATTTTTCTTGTGGATGGAGCAACGAAGAGCGTTCGAGAACACACACACACACACACACACACACACACACACACACACACACACACACACACACACACACACAGTTAGTTATTCAAATAGGGCCTTTATTGTCATTACTGTGCTTTTATTGTTAGATACACTTTTGCCCGCGTTATAAATTTTCCATAATCGTTATCATTATTATTTTTTATCATATTATTATCATCATCGTTATTATCATCATATCTATTTAATCACTGTGATCAGTTTTCATAAACAGGTTTACTACAGACCCTAAAATACACACGCCACTCTGGAACTCCTTGCCTGCTTCTGTATTTCTTCCTCCTTTATGATTTGAACTCTTTCTAAAGGGAAGTTTCAACACATTTATCCTTCAGTTTAGGATGATGCCCTTTGACCTTACTTTAGGGACTGGCATTCAGTTTTTGTCTTCACTTCTTGTTGTCTTTCGCCAGTGCCGCTCTTTCATATGAAAGAATCACATATGACACACGAGTTACCATCCACATATTTTACATTTATTTTTTAATAACATGAAGGTTAATTACCAGGAAGCTTATATAGCTGTTTCATTAAGCAGCTGTCACTCGTGTCGGACCTGCCTGAAATAACGAAGTCTTTTCGTCTCTTCTCCTTTCTATCTTTTTGGTCTCATTGTCATATTTCATCATATCCATTACTTGTTACGTAGGAGTAGAAAAAAAAACTCATAATAATCATCTTCAAGGTAGAAACTATGTAAAAAGTCTTTATTTGTCATACACTCATATCATAATCCTCTGAAGCACAACCGATGGACTACTCACGTAAAAAAGGACCGATACAAATAGAAAAATAACTTGACTAAGACAACATAAGAAAAATATGAAATATATAGTTACTCGTACCAGCCATTCACACCATAGTAATCTGAAGTAAACAGTCGGAAGTAGCTAATAACCGAGTAGTAACAGACAAACAAACAGTCCGTATATGAACGTTATTACCACAGTGCATTGGCTTATGCCCTCCAGCTTTCCAGGTCGCTGAGTCAACAGCCGCTGGTCACTATTTGAAATTCAACCAAAATTCATCTCAATATTTACTCAAACTAATTTTTCTTTTTTTCAAAACGACGTCGGAAATGCGAGTGTTTGTTTGTTTGCGAGGCAGAAAGGGAGAGAGAGAGAGAGAGAGAGAGAGAGAGAGAGAGAGAGAGAGAGAGAGAGAGAGAGAGAGAGAGAGAGAGAGAGAGTGTGTGTGTGTGTGTGTGTGTGTGTGTGTGTGTGTGTGTGTGTGTGTGTGTGTGTGTGTGTGTGTGTGTGTGCGTGGGTAGGACAGAGACTTGCCGCCGCGGGGACACAGGCAGAGGCAGACGCCACCTTATTGCCTATCTTCTGAAATTTCCGGTCGGGGATGTTGAGACGTAATCCCGTTTTCTGTGATCCACCAGCGGAGGAGGAGGAGGAGGAGGAGGAGGAGGAGGAGGACGCATCTCACTTTACCTTCCTTCTCTCCCTTCCTCCGCAGAGAGAGATATTCCTTCCTCATTTCTCCTCCGGGTCTCACTCTCTCTCTCTCTCTCTCTCTCTCTCTCACGCGCCACCACCACCGCTACCAACAGCACTTTACTACCAACCACCTCCTCTTCCTCCTAACCATTCACCGCTACCATCGCTACAGACCACTTCCTCTTCTTCCTCCTCCTCCTCCTCTCTTCTCCAGTTCCTGCAAGAGTTTTGTTTAGTGCGAGATGAAAGAGAAATGGGTGCTAGGGAGAAGAGCTTTCTTTTTATTCTACGAGGCGAAATCTTCTTTTAACTTATGGGCTAATGACTTTAATTTTCCCATCGCTAATGTTGAGTGTGTTTAATATTCAATGAAACGCTGGCGGCGGCGGCGGCTTCGGTGGTGGTGGTGGTGGTGGTGGTGGTGGTGGTGGTGGAGAGGAAAGAGCCTTCCAATTTCAATTTTCCGTTTGTGGATTAACGTCGAATATTTTACCCATTGGTTATAGTTTTAATAATTTGATAGGTTATAATTTAGGTCCCAGTTTTTCTTTATTCATTTATCTATTTTTGATGGTTTTTCTAGTGCTTTGTTTGATATTGCTTTTTTTGTGAGGTGCATAATATTTTCTTCATTGTTTTCTTTTTCTTTTTATTCTCACTTATTTATTGTGCGATATGTTGTAATCTTCATTCAATTGTTTTTTTATGATGCAAGACTTCTTCATATATTATCACTGCGTCGTATATATATTCTTTTCATATTTTTTTCTTTACTTCTGTTTATCTCTCGCTTCCTCGTTCTTGATTATATTTGATGTGTATACTGTACCTCATATGAAACTATTAATTTTCTTGTAATATTTCTTCCGCCTATTTCATATACCTTGCATCGTTTCATTTTCCTGATTTTCCTACTTTTCTTTTCCACCTTTCCTCTGCCGTGATACCTAAAACAGCCTTCATCTGTTTTGGTTTCTCTGGAATCCCAAGGCTGAAGCAATATTGGCTACCCCCTCCTCCCTTTCCTCTCCTTCCCCTCCTCGTCCTTCCCTCCCACATTTCCTCTTCAAAACCCCACTCGATCATGCATTTCCTCTCACCCCTCTTTCCTTCTTTTCATTTCTTTAGTTCTCTTCCTCTCCCTTCTTCACCATATCTTCTTCATTTTTGCACTTTTTTTCTTTCAATATCAATTTATATACTAGAAATAAAAAAAAAAAATTCTCTATGTTTTATATCAACTGCAAAGAATGAGTTTTTTTTTTGGGGGAAAGTACTTATATTTTTTTTTTTATTCTGTTGTTGTTGTTATTGTTGATGATGATGACGATGGTGATGATGGTGGTAGCGTTGTTCGATTGCTTATTTCCTGTTTTGTTCAATTTTCCTTGTTTTCTTCTAATTCCTTCTTTACTCCACTATCTTCTTCTTCTCTTTCCCTTCCTCCTTTTTTGTTGTCTTTACTGTTATTCTTGTTTTGGGTGAAGATGGTGGTAAGAACGCTAACATGCATCCTTGTACGTACGTATATTTCTTTAGTAGTCTTCCCCTCTTACTTCCATCTCACTCTTTCTCTCTTTCTTTGAGCCCCTTTCCTTTTGCTCCCGCCCTCCTGCTTCATCCCGGACGCACCTCCTCCTCACCGCGCGTCGTAGTGGTGACAAACATGACGACTGGATGGCCGGGGGGCGTTGCACACAATTTCACGCCAAGATGCTTGCAATTATCCTACCTCTCGCTCCCAGGCTCCTCCTCCCTGCTCCTTCACTTTCCTCCCCCGCCTCCTTCTCTCTCTCCCGCCCCTCAGTGTCCTCCCTCTCTCTCTCTCTCTCTCTCCCTCCTTCCTTCCTTCCTCGCTGCCACTCACTCTCTTTTCCACCTTTCGTTTCTGTAGTTGCCGTCTTCTTTTATTCTCTCTCTTACTTTTGCCCCTCCAGTTTCATCTTTTTTCTGCGATTTTTATTTCTTTTCTCACCTTACAGGTCTTAGCCGCTGTTTCTCTCTCTCTGTGTGTGTGTGTGTGTGTGTGTGTGTGTGTGTGTGTGTGTGTGTGTGTGTGTGTGTGTGTGTGTGTGTGTGTGTGTGTGTGTGTGTGTTTGTGTGTGTGTTTGTGAGTTTGCGTATTTGTGCTGCCCAAGGAAGCTCAGGACAAGGTAGAGAGACACACAGCAATTTTTTCCACAAAATTTTGGCTTCGCGCCACAAAACGGAAGGTTGCACACGTCTCCTTTATGCTGTAAGGAAGTGTAAGGAAGGAAAGGTTGTGGCTGTACATGTCACGAAACCCAACTGTAACATTTGTGAAGTCATGGAAGTTGAAATTTGGCCTATGATTACAAATAAGTTTGTGAGTGACTGAGAAACATTAACCCTTTCACTACGACACCAAACAGTCAGAAGCATTATAATCAATGCATGGAGTCTTGTAAATAACTAAAAGGGAGTTTAGAGGTGAAAAAAAGAATGCATTTCAATATTTTACAATTTCTTCCCTGTTTAATTTTAAAGACTGGATGTGACTTTTAAACAATAAAAGATATATACTCGTATATCTACAAGGTTTAATATTGAATTGGATTGTACATGTTAAGTCAAATTAGCTCGCTAACAATGAAACTGTTTTAAAAAATCCTAATAGTTATGAAGCATTCTTAATTATTCTATCCAGAGACCGACTGTTCTATTCTAATAATTAACTGTTGCAGGATTGTTTAATTTCACTTATTAAATCTCATAGATGTATTAATAATCCTAATTTTCCAGCACAGTTTCGAAGTCTGCAGCAGCTATACGCATACCTCACATTTTCATATGACACATAATATAAAGACAACAATCTTTCAGGAATGTGAAACAATGGTGGAAGAAGCATGAGAGATCGTGAGAGGCGAGATATTGCCCGACGTAAATTTGTCGTCTCCGGAATGGAATGGAGAACAAGAGTGAAAGTAATTCAGACTGTCTACCTGAAATCAGCCGAGCGAGGCATTCACCGAACCACGCCAACTTGTTATGAGCAACGCAATAACACAACAAGATCCTGCAAAGTTTGTATCTAATAACTACTTCTAAGTCGGAGTCTGTGAAACAATCGTGGCGCACAAATTGGAAAAGTTACAAAATCATATTTAATAAATGCCACATAAGAACATTCCCTTTATTGGAAGAAACTGACAAAACATTTTACCTGCCATATCCCGAGGTGGTTTACGTTTTACTACTGTGGACTAAAGTGTAATTGTTTAAGAACTCTCTCTCTCTCTCTCTCTCTCTCTCTCTCTCTCTCTCTCTCTCTACCCTGCTTCCTCCTCAAGGTATGTAATTTCCACGTAAGCTCCTCGTATTCTCCTCCTTTACAATTACCACCTCGTTCCCTTTCACCTTGGTCTCCTTCATGTCATTCCCATTCCCTCCATCGTTCCCCACTCTCTCTCTGCCTTTCTTCCTAAGCAACACGAGTTTTCCTTTCTTCTTCCTCTCCCCAGACAACGTTTCTTGCACCATAGTCCTTTACATAACTCAAACACCTCTTTCTCTCTCTTTTCTAATCTTACTTTGTGTCAAGGTCTCCTACTTTCTCTGAAATGATACTTCGATGACCTTGAATCTCTCTCTCTCTCTCTCTCTCTCTCTCTCTCTCTCTCTCTGACGGACAAACAGACAGACAAAACTAGTGTTCGTATCTGCTACCTTTTCCTCTCCCCTCCTCCCCTTTTCTCCCATCGCTGGTATTTTCATTAAATTTTTTTTCTTTCCCTTTTTTTTGTCAGTTGCTGGACGGACGCTCGGAAAAAGGAAAAAAAAAAAACGAAGGGTAAAGGGAGGAACATTGTAATGCTTAGCTAAATTGTTCACCTCTCTCTCTCTCTCTCTCTCTCTCTCTGTGTGTGTGTGTGTGTGTGTGTGTGTGTGTGTGTGTGTGTGTGTGTGTGTGTGTGTGTGTGTGTGTGTGTGTGTGTGTGTGTGTGTGTGTGTGTCATGTAGGGTGGGTGTAGCTGTGGCCAAATTGTTTATCGGTCGAAAGGGCACAAAGGCCTGAACTAATTGCTGTACAACCCCCATCAACCCCCCAAACGGAATCACTTTATTTCCTCATTCGCAAAACAATTCATTTCCAACACCACCACGTATGAAATCCCCCGAACCAATTATCTGTATGTTTATCTATTCGAATACGGTGCTGGCAAGATAGTTGTTAAATGTAGAGAGAGAGAGAGAGAGAGAGAGAGAGAGAGAGAGAGAGAGAGAGAGAGAGAGAGAGAGAGAGAGAGAGAGAGAGAGAGAGAGAGAATGTATAGTAAAAGTGATTCGTCCATTTTATTTATCTATTTATTTTTTTTCTGGTCGGAAGCAACACATTGTTTTGTTCAATCCAAACAGACACGGAAAAACATTCATTGAACCGCTGAAGTACGTAAACACACACACACACACACACACACACACACACACACACACACACACACACACACACACACACACACACACACACACACACACACCGGTAGATCAGTGGTTAGAGTTCTGGCTTCACAAGCCAGAGGACCGGGGTTCGATTCCCCGGCCGGGTGGAAATATTTGGGTGTGTCTCCTTTCACGTGTAGCCCCTGTTCACCTAGCAGTGAGTAGGTACGGGATGTAAATCGAGGAGTTGTGACCTTGTTGTCCCGGTGTGTGGTGTGTGCCTGGTCTCAGGCCTATCCGAAGATCGGAAATAATGAGCTCTGAGCTCGTTCCGTAGGGTAACGTCTGGCTGTCTCGTCAGAGACTGCAGCAGATCAAACAGTGAAACACACACACACACACATCATCGTTAATTTGTGCCGCAGGAATAAACAACCTGACCTCGGATCCTGGGAAGAGGAGGAGGAGGAGGAGGAGGAGGAGGAGGAGGAGGAGGAGGAGGAGGAGGAGGAGGAGGAGGAAAAGAGGAGGAGGAGGAGGAGGAGGAGGAGGAGGAGGAGGAGGAGGAGGAGGAGGAGAGACACGCGGTTCTTTCATTAGGGTGGTTTTGTCGCAGTTCCCTGTTGCCTTATAACATTCCACAGACTCTTAAACACATCCAACTATTCCCTTGCTCCCTCCCTCCCCTATTACTATTCCCCACTTCCTACCCCAACTCTTTTCCTCTTACCTATCTGTATGCAAAAGTGTGTGTGTGTGTGTGTGTGTGTGTGTGTGTGTGTGTGTGTGTGTGTGTGTGTGTGTGTGTGTGTGTGTGTGTGTGTGTGTGTGTGTGTGTGTGTGAATTTACTTTCTCGCCCTCCTGTTTTCGAGATGTGAGTCACTGGAGTTTCTTTTTTTTATTTTCTTTCTTTTTGATTTATATTTCTGTACAAACATTTTTCAGTTCTCTTTTTATGTGTTCAAAATATTTGCCTTACTCAAGATGTGTGTGTGTGTGTGTGTGTGTGTGTGTGTGTGTGTGTGTGTGTGTGTGTGTGTGTGTGTGTGTGTGTGTGTGTGTGTGTGTGTGTGTGTGTGTGTGTGTGTGAACTGCTACTACCACGCCCACATCCAGCATCACGAGCACATTCCTCTCTATATTAAGATTGTGTATATGAGTACTCAGGCATTCAGGTGTTTGTCAATCCCCACCCGTAATACGAAGCACCAAAAACAAACAAAAATACCAGTAGTGCCCCTCTCATAGCGAGTGTGTGCTTCATGGGTGCAAACAGACAAAAACACAAACAAACTGCCACGGTTGTCGCCACCTGCAGGTCGACAACACGACCGGGGAACGTGTCGGACAAAAATAAGTGAGAATTTTCCATCCTGACCACACGCGATTCTGGCGGTGATGGCTGCATCAGGGAGGAGGAGGAGGAGGAGGAGGAGGAGAGAGATCAGTGACGAGGAAGCAAGAGAAGGGTCGGTTTGAACGAAAGGGAAAATAAACAGAAAGGGGAAACAAGCAATAAACGAGAACTGTGAGCGAGGGAGGATAAACAACAAGAAAAAAAAAAGAGAGAACGAACGAAAACGAATGCACAGGAACAAGACGATAAGAGGGAAGGGCGGTGAATGTTTGGAGTCCACGGTGATGTTGGCAGGCTGGTGGTCGGTCATGCAGGACAGAAGGGGGACACAAGCGGACAGTAGGGAGGAGAGCAGAGAATTACGAGACACGAAGCTAAGTGTAAAAAAAAAAGCAGGTGTTGGCATCTGTGGTCTCCCCCAAGAGCTCGAGCAAAATTTATCTCGCTTCCTCCTGTCACCTGCACCTTCCCACCCGATATTTTGCCTTCCTCCCCTCCGCTTTCTTCCTCCTTATCCTCTTCCTTTGCTTTGTCCCATGATCTACTATATTCTTGGTGTTGCTGCTGCTGCTTCTTCTTCTTTTCTTCTTCTTCTTTTGCAATTTTAATCATCGCCATTGTTCCTTTGTCCCATTTAATTTTACTTTCCGTTTTTTTTTTTTTTTTTTTTTTTTGCCATTTGACATTCAAAAGTCGTTCATTTTTTCTCATATTCCTTCATTAACTCCATCTTGTCCACTTCATCGTTTGACTCTTTCATATTCATCTGTTAAACTTTATCTTCCCTTCCTTATTTTTTTTCCTTCCTATGCAATCTTCTGTTTGCTCCCTCTTTCTTCATCTTCCTCATCCTTCTCCTCCTCCTCCTCCTCCTCCTCCTCATCGGCAGCCCGTCATTCTTCACCTTCCTGCCTCACCACCTCCTCCGTCACACCAAGATTCAGTGAAGCTCAAGAAATCCATTTGGAATTCAGTTCTGCCCAGTTCTTCAAGCTGAAAATTATAACTTTCAATACTTTTATGCCTTCCTCCTCCCTCTTCCGTTCCCTTTCCCTTTGCCTTCCCTTCCTCTTCGCCTCCACACTCGCACTTCATCTTTCCTTTCCCATCACAAGTTCATCCAAGCGAAAATATTTGGTGGATTATATAACAGTTGCACAGACAGGCAGGCGTATAGACAGGCTCTCTCTCTCTCTCTCTCTCTCTCTCTCTCTCACACACACACACACACACACACACACACACACACTGAAGAGTGGAGAGAGAGAGAGAGAGAGAGAGAGAGAGAGAGAGAGAGAGAGAGAGAGAGAGAGAGAGAGAGAGAGAGAGAGAGAGAGAGAGAGAGAGAGGTGGATAACTGAAAGGACAAATACAAAGAGACGCAGACTAAACAGACAAGCAGAAATAGACAAAAACAAACATGAAAAGAGGAGGAGGAGGAGGAGGAGGAGGAGGAGGAGGAGGAGGAGGAGGAGGAGGAGGAGGAGGAGGAGGAGGAGGAGGAGAAAGCAGGAGGAAAGGAGGAAGGAAAAAGAAGAAAGCACAAGGGAATTTGGGAGAATCTCGCGTCCATTACAGGCCGCCCCGCCCCGCCTCCAGGAAGCAGCGGGACGGGCGGTGGGCGGCCGGCTCAGGTCACTCCTGCAGAACCTAACTTTTACCTGGGAATTTCGACCACGCCAGGATTTTGCCCCGGGCCGTCATCTGAGCTCGTCCTTTCTTCCTCCATCTGTTTCAGTCTTGTACAAGTTGGCGGCGGCACACCAGAGAAACACAGTGATGACAGCTCGCTTGTTCTATTCGTTGGTAGACCCGACAGTAGCACCACCAGCAGCGACAATAACAACGAAACGTATAGTAATGCTTTCTCTTTATTTACTTTGCATTGTGGATCTATACGTAAAAATGACTAATAATGGATTTACTATTATACATTAACCCCTTCAGTACTGGGACGTATTTTTACCGTGAGTTTTGGGTGTGATTAGACGATTTCATTGACATTAGGAAAGGTCTATGTTGATCAGAAGAGTAATGGCTACAGTCTTCACTATTCTAATCCTCACATGAGTTACTGAAGCTGCATAAAATCACCAAATATTAACCAAAAGGAATATGAAGACGTATGAAGGGGTAAAATGGAGTCTTGGTCTCTAATCCTCTTATTTACTATGACTACTAAACATAAAATCAAAACGCCATGCAAATTCTTTTACAGCAATTCGTGACTTCTTACAATCTTACTTTATCTTATTAATTATTCGCAGCGATATTATTCTAAATATATTTTACGCAATGTGTCTTATTCATTTCCTCTACGAATTACTGCGCCACGCCAGCTGCAGGCAGTCAGCTAAGGGACGTGAGGCGGCCAGACTCAATGCTGGAGGCGACGGTCGTGCCTAAAGAGCTGCCGTGAGAACTAAAAGAGCCGTCATTTACCTGATCTACTCTAAACAAAAGCTTAATTAAAGTGAAAATCGCATCTCTATCCTTTTGTCTCGCGTCTGCCCCTCCCTTATCTTTCTCTCCGGCCTCATTCCATCCTCCTTCATTCCATTCTTATTGCTGTTATCTCCACGTTCCTCTTACACTTCCTCATTTCTTCCACCCTTCCTTTCTTCAGTCTTTACTTCAAATTCATATTCCTCTTCCTATCTCCACTCCACTTTCTCTCTTGCTCCCGCAACTGCCTTCATTTTCCGAATTACTTGCCTCAAACTGGCACTTCATAAACCACTTTCCTATCTCTATTTCTCCCAGGATGCTGCATTCTGGTAACGGAATATTATTTGGAGGAAACGGTATTACTTCTTGGCTAAGAGGAGGAAGAAAGACACAGACAGAGACGGATGATGGGTTTCATTGTGGTGGTCATCCCGTCAGCAAGGCAGGATGTCAGAGTGGTGATCGATGGCCGTGTTGTGATACGTGGGGAGGAGCAGACCTTTGGCAAGCCCTCCAGGGACTTACTTCGAGAGATCGTGTGAGGGCGTGGACGATGCCTAGCTCAGGTGTGTATGAGAGAGAGAGAGAGAGAGAGAGAGAGAGAGAGAGAGAGAGAGAGAGAGAGAGAGAGAGAGAGAGAGAGAGAGAGAGAGAGAGAGAGAGAGAGAGAGAGAGAGAGAGAGAGAGAGAATATGTGTTACGATATGAAAAATACTTAACAGGAAGAATCGGATATTGTTACAACCAATACCCAGAGACACTGTACACCTGTGTGGTTTTATGACAAGCTCCGAGTTCCGGGACACACTGACACTCCTGTAGTGAGATGCTACCGTCTTGGGGTTCACGAGTAAATCTTTGGGTACGCAGGTAAGTCCTCTGAAGAAGAAAAAAGAGCCATCAGGGACGTCGTTAAGGCTATCTATTTTTTTTTTTTTTTTTTTTTTTTTTACCGAGGACACATGTGTACCCTGTAGCTGTTGTCCTCAAACCTGTACCGTGTTTGCAATCTTCACGTAGCAAGGCAGGGTCACACTCGGGCTCCAAAACCTTTCAAAGAGTAGTCAGAAGCCTTTGGAAACCGTCACGCTCCCACAAACTGTCCTGGGGGTTTCTGGGTAGCGCCTTCATAAAGTGGTGTTGACCCTCCTGCCCTGCTGCACCACCACCACCACCACCACCACCACCACCACCGCTGCCAACAACAACAATTCGTTTCATCTTGGCGCTGCTGTTTTTTTTTATTTTATTCAATTCTCTTTTTTCTCTACAGCCTTCCTGCATTCTCTCCTTTCCTACCTCACTCCCTCTCACTCTCTTTCATTCCCTTGCTTTCATTTCACCCCCTTCCTCTGCTCTCCGTCCCTGCGGCGCTCGTGGATACAGAAGCTCGGTAAAAGTTTTCAGCACCGAGAGAAAACTATATATAAAATACAGTGAAGTGAGACTGTTGCCTGTTGGACGATCGTTGTTTGGTTCTGTGTGGTGTGGTGTGGTGTGGTGTGGTGTGGTGTGGTGTGATGTGATGTGGTATGGTGTGCGTCAATGGAGTGTGTTTTGACTGATTTTGTTGTTGAGATTGGATTTGATAGTATAGTACAATCGATTAATTATGTACTCATATACTTTATGTACTAATATGATGACCTTTATCACTCTATCACAGTTACATGATCTTACTGTACAGCACTGGGAAAGATTATACTCTCTACCTCTCCCTCTCCCTCGCCCTCACTCGCCCTTTCCCTTCTCCTTCCCCCCCTCTCTCTCTCTCTCTCTCTCTCTCTCTCTCTCTCTCTCTCTCTCTCTCTCTCTCTCTCTCTCTCACTGACATGGCGTTGACTGACATCAAGTAGGTTTCCATCATTTCCATACCAACTATAAAACTGCCCACTGCGACCGTGCCTCGTCAAAGAGTTACGATGTGCTGTTTTATACTTCATGTCTGTGTGTGTGTGTGTGTGTGTGTGTGTGTGTGTGTGTGTGTGTGTGTGTGTGTGTGTGTGTGTGTGTGTGTGTGTGTTGAAATTATACTGTAAAGTATATAAGGTGAGGGCTCAAATACTTCAGTGCCTGTAAAGTAGCTGTGGTTCCATTCTGTAACAGGATATAAAGGTTTGTTACGGAGAGGAAGAAAAAAGTTACTGGGAATGAGATTTCTTTACAGTATTGTTGTCTAGTTGTAGTACTAGTGGTGGAGGTGGTGGTGGCGGTAGTAGTAGTAGTAGTAGTAGTAGTAGTAGTAGTAGTAGTAGTAGTAGTAGTAGTAGTAGTAGTAGTACCAACATTAATAGTAATAGTATATTATTAGTTATTATTATTTTAATTACTATTATCAGTTATTGTTTTTATTATTATCATTATTACTATTACTATTATTATTATTAATATTATTATTATTATTATTATTATTTTGTTATTCTAATTCAGGGGTTCTCAATCTTTTTATCGTTAAGAACCCCCTGAGTTATAAGACCATCTACCCGAACCCCCAATATTATCACATGGAACATGGAGTTCAATATGCAATGGTACTGCAAAGGATTTTATTAGATCAGCCATCTTCTTATGAACCCCCTGGGGTTTTGCGCTGCTGTCAGGATGGCCACTGTCCATGAGCTAACATCATTAGGTCTCTAAGATGTTGAAGACGTCTATGCAAAACAGTTTGGTTGGCAATAGACAATCTCATTATCAAATTTTGATTTCTAAGTTATGAAAATAAACTAATTTACGGGGCTTCAAATGTTCATGGTGTCTTGTAGTCTACTTATTAACCTAGAAGGAAAGAAAATATCATACTAACATTGAGTTATCAGTTGAGAAAGAAGTAGTTTTTGTCCCAGGAATAGAGCTAGATGGTATATAAAAAAAAACCACAATGCATAGTTATAACCTATCTCTATTATTATAGCGATTTTTGTCGTAGATACATGTTTGGAAATACTTTACCTATCTTGATGTCTCCTGATGTGACACTAAATACTCCGGAACAAAGCTGCCTCGCCTTGTTTCATTAATCAGCTAACTCTTGCACACTTTCAGACCAAAGCTATTTTTCATTTACCATCGACGATTTTATATTCGAATCAAAATCTAAACGACGATTGAGAACTTTCGGCCTAAAGTTGTTGAGGGCCGTGACGGCCTTGGGCGCCGCACGGGGGAAGGAGGTGGCTGTTGGGTCCGGCCTGGGGCCCAAGGCAAGGAACTGGCTGCAGGTCCTGCTTTTCCTTGGTGGCCTCAAGCTTCACTACTAGTCGTCCACTTGCAGCGCCTCACACTAGGCAAGGGTCGCCATAAGCAAGAGATCAATGTCTACCACTCACCAGATGGTGCCGTGAGGGGCCCTAAAGGGGTGATAAGGGCTCCTTGCATAGAGTCTGGTGGTGAGTGGTGTGTACGGGTCCCTGCTTATAATGACACCGGGCTGAACAACTCGCCATGAACGAGGGCACGCTGTGCGCCATGAGCCAGGCACTGACAGTACCAGTGGTCCTTTACGTTAGGTTAGGTTAGGTTAGGTTAGGTTAGGTTAGGTTAGGTAAAAGGACTCACTTCATGACAGTGTTTGGGGAGTGGTGTGTGGCGGGTCATTGCTCATGGCGACCCGTGTGAGGCATTGCAAGGTTGCATCGTCACTGCTCTCATAACCACGGGACTGGGGTTGACCCTTTCAGGGTGAAAAGTTTCGTCCCAGTACCTGTGTAGGTAATAATACTTTGAATCGTTTCGCCATCGCCATCGCCGCATCGTTAGCCTCGATAAACGGATCGTTATCCTCGACAAACACATCTTTACCGTGGACACTGGAATCGCAACCTGTCGTGGAATCCCATTGTTAACGTGGACTCATTTTCCTTTGCGGCTTCAAGCTCACTGGTTGTCGTCAACTTGCAGCGCCTCACACTAGGCAAGGGGTCGCCTTAAGCAGTCTGCCGTGTCTACCGTCCACCAGATGATGCCGTGAGGGGCCTTTAAGGGGTGATAAGGGCTCCTTGCATAGAGTCTGGTGGTGAGTGGTGTGTACGGGACCTCTGCTTATAATGACACCGTGCTGAACAACTCGCCATGAACGAGGGCACGCTGTGCGCCATGCACCAGGCACTGACAATACCAGTGGTCCTTTACGGGGTGAAAAGGACTCACTGACAGTGTTTGGGGAGTGGTGTGTGGCGGGTCATTGCTCATGGCTACCCGTGTGAGGCGCAGTGAGGTGGCAGCGTCACTCTCCTCGCACTCAAGGGTCTGGGGTGAACCCTTACGGGGTGAAAGGGTTCGTCTCAGTACCTGTGTAGGCAAGTGAACTTCAATTGCGTCGCAGTGAGGTGGCAGCGCCACTCTCCTCGCACCTAAGGGTGTGGGGTGGATCCTTACGGGGTGAAAGGGTTCATCCCAGTACCGGTGTAGGCAAGTGAACTTCAATTGCGGCGCAGGAAGGTGGCAGCGTCACTCTACTCGCACCCAAGGGTCTGGGGTGGACCCTTACGGGGTGAAAGGGTTCGTCCCAGTACCTGTGTAGGCAAGTGGACTTCAATATTGTGTCGTGAAATCGCATCGTGAGAACTGGAACCGCATCGACATCGTGGAAACCCGCATCGTTACCGTGGAAACTGGAATTGCATCTTGATCGTGGAAACTCGCATTATTATCGTGGAAACTGGAATGACATCTTTATCGTGGAATGGCATCGTTATTTTGGAAACTCGCATCGCTATCGAGGAAACTGGAATGGCATTGTTATCTTGGAAACTCGGAGCGCTATCGAGGAATCTGGAATCACATCTTATCATACACACTGTTATCGTGGAAGCTCTCGTGATCGTCGTTCGTTTCGTTATCTCTGAATTACTTAATTAGTCTTGGTATTAATTATTCTTAGCCTCCGTAATAATAGAGATGTTGGTCATTTTATCTTATCTCTTTTACTGTATTTTTTCTCAGGGTATAGTTTAGTGTTCTTCAACATTTTCTAAGTTCGTGCACCTTTTCGAGAAGCAAGGAGGACTATAAAAGAAATGCATCAATATTTGTAATTTTCCCTACTTTAAGACTGAAAATCGATAGATAACATTATTGTATATCTACCTGAAGCTATAGTTTTCGGTCCTAAACAGTCGCTATATAGTGCGAAATGTACTATAACAAAATGCCACATCTCAAACACATCAGGCCCGTGTTCCGTCTGAGTATAATATATTACTATTGTGAATAAATCGTAATACTTTGATTAATGTCAATAGGAGAGGACCCAAACTGTCACATTTTCAGTGTTCGCAGGTTGGTTTAATTCAGGAGTGGGTCAGCATCGTCTCGCGGTACAGAGTAGTCGTCTCTAAACACTGTATTACGATGTATCTATTGATTTACCATGCTTTTACTCCTTCCAGTATTTTTCTGTTCTTATTCTACCATGGTATTTCTTTATAGTTACTTGAGTTTATACGACTAACATCATAATATAGAGCAAAACATAATTGTCTGGTGTACCAAATTTTTCTTTTATTTCTAGAGACTTAAATACAGCACGGAACCTTAACACACATTTCACCTCGCTTCTGCACAGGTTAATTCTTCACAAGGAATGAGTACAGCAATATTTGTTCGGTTTTCTTTATGAGAAAAAAAGAAAATTAGCGGCCGAATCAGAGATAGTCCGAGGGTGCTGTAGTGTTTTCATCACCAAAAGCTGCGTCTTGCCATAGCCTGAACATGGTATTCAGTTCAGTTCAGTTGATAGGCGGAAGTGTAGCCTGGATATCGGCACTTCCTGATGTGTTTTGGTTTGTCTGGGTCTGTAGCTGTAATTAATTATCATTTAATCTTTTTACTTAATGTTCTCTTATTTCCCAAAAATTATATATTATTATATTATTTTCTTCTATACTAGATTTTTCAAGAAGTAATTTTCCAATGAGGTGTTCCTTATTTTCTGTGTAAGGACGCTGCCAATTGGGGTGTTTGGATCTTTCATTGGTGTAGGTTGGGCAATGTAGGAGGAAATGTTTATGCCTTTAGACTATAGATCAGGGGTTCTTAATCTTTTCTCGTTAAGAACTCTCTGAGTTATAAGACCATCTACCCGAACCCCCAGTAATTTGACATCGAACAGAATGATAATTTGATGACGGACACTAACTCAATAGGCAAAGTTATTCTGCAAAGGATGTATCATTAAATCAGCCATCTAAGTACCCCTGGAAATATTCTCTGTGGGTTCGCGAACCCCAGTTCTAATTCATTATCATTGTTATTATTTCTATTATTATCATTATCATTATCATTAATTTTTATTATTATTATTATTATTATTATGATCATTATTATTATCATAAGTATTATTATTATTATTATTATTATTATTATTATTATTATTAGTAGTAGTAGTAGTAGTAGTAGTAGTAGTAGTAGTAGTAGTAGTAGTAGTAGTAGTAATAATAATAATAATAATAATAATAATAATAATAATATCAATATTATTATTATTATTCTTATCATTATTATTGTATTATTATTATTATCATCATCATTATCATCATCAGTAGTAGCAGCAGCAGCACTACTAGTGGTATAAGTAGTAGTAAAAGCAAAGGGAGCAGCAGCACCAACAGTACTAATAGCAATATTATTATTACGCTGAGAGAGAGAGAGAGAGAGAGAGAGAGAGAGAGAGTGTGTGTGTGTGTGTGTGTGTGTGTGTGTGTGTGTGTGTGTGTGTGTGTGTGTGTGTGTGTGTGTGTGTGTGTGTGTGTGTGTGTGTGTGTGTGTGTGGGGCGTTTTGTGAGGCCACGCTGAAGCTTGGAGTGGCGTATTGTGCGGTGATGAGAGGGCGCGTCAGGGCGTGGAGCGGGGCGGGATTCAGCGGGTTATTATGGGGCGAGGGTTGACACAGGGACAGGAGAAAATATAATTGGTTTATTCATGATTGTGTCTGGTGCACGAGTAATGAACGCCCATCCCTCAATTATGACGCCGTGTGTGTGTGTGTGTGTGTGTGTGTGTGTGTGTGTGTGTGTGTGTGTGTGTGTGTGTGTGTGTGTGTGTGTGTGTGTGTGTGTGCTGATCTGTTTGTGTCTTCTCTCTCTCTCTCTCTCTCTCTCTCTCTCTCTCTCTCTCTCTCTCTCTCTCCCATTATAATCTCAGCACAATTTAGAGCACTATTTATCACCTCTCAGTTTTTACTTCCCATTCTCCCCGACCACTAATTAACCAGGAGGAGCCATTGTACCTTCGTTATATTACTAATTACTCTCGCGATCGTCATCATTCAGGCAGGTAATGACCATCTCGTTAGCGCCACAATGAATCACACACTCACACAACTCAAGTAATCAAGAACAATTAGCGGTGATTTGGAGGGACAAACAGACACCTTCCATGAGGAGTGTGTGTGTGTGTGTGTGTGTGTGTGTGTGTGTGTGTGTGTGTGTGTGTGTGTGTGTGTGTGTGTGTGTGTGTGTGTGTGTGTGTGTGTGTGTGTGTGTGTGTGTGTGTGTGTGTGTGTGTGTGTGTGTGTGTGTGTGTAAGGTACGATGATGTGTATAAATTATTCAGGTGTAAATATCAGGTGTATGTATGAATGAGTACACACAAATCTCTCTCTCTCTCTCTCTCTCTCTCTCTCTCTCTCTCTCTCTCTCTCTCTCTCTCAATATAAACAATTTACATGCACGTTTGAAATCAATGAAATATTTCGATAAAGAACTTTTGTTTATGTGCAATGAAACACGGCAAATATGCTGATAGTAATTTTTCAGCGGATATCTATATAACTTGCTACACACACACACACACACACACACACACACACACTCTCTCTCTCTCTCTCTCTCTCTCTCTCTCTCTGTGGAAACCTTAATCACAGGCGCAGCGATATCCAATTTCCCTCCGTAGCACCAGTACAAAGTTTAATCTTCACCTTTTCTTCATTCTCTTAATCTCCTAGTATTGTTACGAGCCTCCTCTCTCACTCTCTCTCCCAGCCCTGTTACATTCTCCCCTGTATCTTCCCGCACATGCTCCCCTTCTGATCCCCTACTTGGCCCACTCCCTAGCACCCTCAGGCCCAAACGCCTCCCTGGGGATGTGGGAGGCTGGGGTGCGCAAGAGGTATGGTTATTAGCGAAGTGGAGGTAACCTGGGGGAGATAACTTGTGCCCGCAGGGAGGTTAACCAAGGGAAAGTGAGGGGAGGGAAGGGAAAGGAATATGGGAGCTGTAGGGTGGAAGGAAAGAGAAGGGGACTGAAAGAGGAGAATAGCAAAAGAGAAATAGGAAAGAGAGGACATGAGGAAATGGAAGGGAAAGGAAATTAACGGAGATAGGAGCAAAGGGGAGACTTAGTAGAACTGTCACTATTGTTTATTATTCCTCTTTTTCTACAGTGGCAAAAACTGAAGTAACTTATGCAGCGTGCGCTTGATGGTTTCGTTAAGTATCTTTCCATCTTGTGCCAAAGAAACATGAATTTTTACAATACCATATCCTGAAAATACTTTAACAGGATTCTTTTTTTACTTCTTTTTAACGGTTTTGAATTTCATCTATTTTTTTCAGTATAAAGCTTATGTATGGAAGAATAGTAAATGATAAAAATGGATTTGCTTTCCACTCTCTCTCTCTCTCTCTCTGTCGGTCTCTGCATTAAATGTGTTACCGGGGTAATTACGTGGTGGAATATGAACTGTTTGCACTGATAACTGGACGTACCATGGTCCTAATCAGACAAGGCATAGAAAATTAGCCAGTGAATAATTGAGCAGGTACGCCCTTGGCGCGGTTGGCCCACTTGCAGGGAGCTGAGTGAAATGACGAGGGGAGGTGAGTGGTGGTATCCGTCACGAGATTTGTCGCCCGAGGGCACGGCATCAGACGTGAAGTGTTCGGAGTAAAGGCTGTAATGCAGATATAAACACTATGAACGACCTGATTGCTACTACATCAATAACCAGGACAAAACCACTTTATAGTAGTATTATACTTGTTGTATTGGAGATATTTTATGATTATATTCAGTGTACACTAATAAGACTATTAAGTGAAAAATAATGAGTCCTCCCGAATATGTTACATTCAGTAATACATAACATTTTCATAATGTTGTTATAAATTTCTGAACGGAAGTTTCGTTCATACACTTTTATATTTTAGGTGACGGGACGATCGCCAAAAGGATTTTTCTAATAAGAAAATATTTCTGGATTTCAACTCTGGGCTACTCAGATAAAAAGACAAACGCTAATATTTTCTTAAACTCGAGCAAAATTTTCTTTTCAAGACTTTTCGTTGGTAGAAATGTGAAAGATTTCAAGCGCATCAGGGACCTGAAAACACCATCCCTTAGGAGTTGAAATGAGACCTTAGGGAAGTGTTCGCTTTTCCTGCACTTATCCCTGGTAAGTTTAGTGAATTCTGTCAGCATTAGAAAATATGTACAGAATCCACAAGCCAAAATGGATATTTACAGACGGTTGTGTGTTTCAATATGCAGAAACCTAAGACCAAACAGTCACTAAGCTCGTGAAATCTTTCAGTCACATAACGAGAGCAGGTGTGGAAGCCAGTGTTTTCTTTATGCCTCGCAACTTTCAAAGGAAAAGTCATCAAAATGTGCTTTGCTTCCATCTGCCTCAAGGACACGAGCTGGCAGAGCAGAGTTTGTGCAAAGTTCTACTGCCAAATCAAAACCTCTGGTAACCTGGGATTGAAAATATCGAGGCAATCTTTCAGGTATACTAACATTACGAGTACGTATGGAACGACAATATGCCACCATACTGTGTGCCTTTGGCTTGTCTAGTAACTAGCTCTGGTTAGTCATTCAACATGTTGTTCCGAAATGAGTCATCTCAATGGAGAGAGAGAGAGAGAGAGAGAGAGAGAGAGAGAGAGAGAGAGAGAGAGAGAGAGAGAGAGAGAGAGAGAGAGAGAGAGAGAGAGAGAGAGAGAGAGAGAGAGATATAGAAAACAACATAAAATAAATGACAGAACAAACACATCCAAAGTACCATTTTCTCTACATACACAGCAATCTGAGTTCAACTAGGAAAGGAAAAACAATCACAGTTGCTTGGCTTTTAGTTGACGGATCGCAATGGGGAAAAATAATATCAGGAAGCATAACTCGCAAAACCTGGGTGAATAAAAAATGTAACGAAAGAAAAGTGAAACCAGCGTAGTGTCAGGAGAGAGAAAAGATGAGAAGGAAAGAAATAAAAGTGCAGGGAAAAATATATTAGGAAGAGAAAATCCAATCTTATAAGGGGAAAACTTGAAGAGCCAGAAGGCAAAAGTTCAGGAGAGCAAAGATCAGAGAGAGAGAGAGAGAGAGAGAGAGAGAGAGAGAGAGAGAGAGAGAGAGAGAGAGAGAGAGAGAGAGAGAGAGAGAGATGTGATAAAGGCTGGGGGAAAATGTCGACGAGTTTCAACCTTTGTATCGTCTCTCTCTCTCTCTCTCTCTCTCTCTCTCTCTCTCTCTCTCTCTCCAACCGAAAGATAACAATTGTGATACGATATAACAGCTGTCACTTAATACAAACAGAGCAATATACTTAAAACAAGGGATACATTAATTAGAAAATCAAATTATTTATTTTATGAATATTGATTTACTTACCAATCTTTCAACGTATCCAATCCATTCACTTATTCCAGCCATCCATATTTTCGTACTCCTCGTCTCGTTTTCCATTCAGTCAATTAAGAAATCAATAGAATGTGAAAATAAATGCGGGAGTGGAGCTTCAAAGACAAGAATACAGCAGAAAGGTTGCAAAGGGCAAGTCAATTTAGGCTCTGATGTGACCTTGCACTCCCTTCTTAAAAGTGCTCGCGCGAGAGGAAAAAAAAAAAAAAAAAAAAAAAAAAAAATGGAGGGAAGGAAAATGGAGGCAAGCGGTTTGTTCCACTATTTGCTAATAAAGGAAACGTAATGAGGTTAGTTGTGTTTTGAATATTTTACCATGTTAGAGATAGAGACTGAGTGTTGGTGCAGCGAAAACTAAATGAATAAGGAAGGAAAGAAAGGGATAAACTAACAAATGAATATAAAGAAATTCACCCACAAAAGATCAATTCAATGTAGTCAGTCACTTTGGGATCTATAAAAGTATCTGGAAGTGATAATAGAGTTGAATCTCAAGAACGAAGTAGTTAATCAAAATTTTATCATCTGTCCAATAAAAGAATTCCCACAACTACATAGAGCAGTTATGTAGAAGAACGATAAATAAAAAAAACAGGCTTACTGTAGACCGGAAACAGAGCGCGCTAAACAGTGTAGGACGTGATTGACTTTGTGCATGAACTATAGTCTGTGTACTCTAAAATGGCTCCTGGGTCTCGGTCTGAATAGTGTCCTGAAGTAGTGTACAGTTGGCAGATCTTGAGGAAAACCGTAAGCTGACCTTCTGCTAAGTGCGATCTTTTATCTTTATTTCATGTGGGCTTATCACGGGGATTTATGGGTTAAAGAGGATACTTTTTTGAGGTACCTCCTATCTCAAAGCCCACCATTGTCCCAAGTAAGGAAGCCCAACCTACATTCGGACCGTGGACAGGTTTCGAACCCGTGCGCTTGGAGACCCCTCGGACCGCAAAGCACGCATGGTTCCACTGTACCACGGCGGCCGTTGATCAACAGAAAACAAACATTATTCACATAAAATGAATCATATTACCAATAAGCTACAATATGTTTTGAACCCAGGAGCCACTTTATAGAGTACACATATTATAGTTGAAGAAGATAGGCATTCACTCGAAATATTTGTATTCAACTGAATCATGAGACGTGAAAGGAAAGCAGACTGAAGATGTAAAAATATATATTGTTCATGTTTTACTTCCGCCAGGCAGGAGTACTTAGTCTGTGAAGGATGGATAGGAAAATGAATACATGCACAAGTAGATCAAGAGAGAAAGAAAAAAAAAAGAATTAAGTCAAAGAAAGCGTGAAAGAATGTAAAAAAGGAAACGAAAAAAGAACGGAGGAATAAAAGAAAGAAAGAAAGAAAGATTGAAAGAAAGAAAGAAGAAGAAGAAGAAGAAGAAGAAGAAGAAGAAGAAGAAGAAGAAGAAGAAGAAGAGAAGAAGAGAGGAGGAGGAGGAGGAGGAGGAGGAGGAGGAGGAGGAGGAGGAGGAGGAGGAGGAGGAGGAGGAGAGGAGGAGGAGGAGGAGGAGGAGGAGGAGGAGGAGGAGGAGGAGGAGGAGGAGGAGGAGGAGGAGAAGTAAAAAGAAGTACCTTTGATCCAACACCTAATGTCATACGATATAGATCTGAGTGTGTGTGTGTGTGTGTGTGTGTGTGTGTGTGTGTGTGTGTGTGTGTGTGTGTGTGTGTGTGTGTGTGTGTGTGTGTGTGTGTGTGTGTGTGTGTGTGTGTGTGTGTGTGTGTTCGAATGTGTGTTTATTATCTCTCTCTCTCTCTCTCTCTCTCTCTCTCTCTCTCTCTCTCTCTCTCTCTCTCTCTCTCTCTGTGTGTGTGTGTGTGTGTGTGTGTGTGTGTGTGTGTGTGTGTGTGTGTGTGTGTGTGTGTGTATATATATATATATATATATATATATATATATATATATATATATATATATATATATATATATATATATATAAATTAAAGCAAACTGGATCAAGAGCGCAAGAAAAAGTGTAAGGAAGAAAGATACTCTGGAAGGGTGAGGGAAAGAGGGAGAGGAGCTGAAAGGGTGAGAATTTCTAAGTTCATGGAGGCATATTTCACACACATACACACGTCTTATTTTCTCTCCATTTTTCTGGCCGAGTAGCGTAACATAACTTGGCAACCTCGCGTGTTTTGGGAGACTAGGTCACGTGAGACTCTGGCGTGGAGCCGGTGGCGGGGATTGAGGCGAGGATGGGGGAAGGGCGTGGGTGTAGGAGGCAAGTGGAGGTGCATGTACGTATATGGCACGTGTGGGTTGAAGGTGGCGGGGGTTAGTTGAGGTATGTACTGGAGGGAATGAAGCTGGCGAAGAGGAGGAGGATGAGGGGAGGAATGGACCGGAAGGGAGCGGTGAGGAGGCTGATGGGTGTCATGTAGCACCCCTTCCCTTTCTTCCCTCTCTCTCTCTCTCTCCGTGATTCGAGATGGTGAACATTTTTTTCCCCTGTCTCTTTCTATCTCTCTCTCTCTCTCTCTCCTTTGCATTCCCTTCCTTTCCCTCCCCAACCTACAGTCGAGACCCTGTAACTGAAGAAAACATGGTATTTTCAATTTTCACCAGTGTCTCATATTACTACGTACTACATACACGCCTCGTCCTTTCCTTCTACGACAGTACTTTACATCCCCCTGCTTCACTCCCGGCACCACATCCATTTTCTCTCCTAAATCCTCTTTCTCCTCTATCTCCATCTCTAAGCTTTCACTTCCATTTCCTTTAACGAAACATTTAAAGTTTATCTGAGTTTATTTATTGTAACCATGTACAGTCTCTCTCTCTCTCTCTCTCTCTCTCTCGTACGGACGTGAACTCTGAAAATTTCCTTAACTTTTTTTTTTCTCTTAACATTATTCAACATCAACAACAACAACACCACCACCAAAAAAAATATAATAATAACACCAAAATATTTCCACCCAGCACACAACACCCATCGCCCACCTGCGCCTCGGCCCACCAAAACCCACGCTTGAGGTGCACCTGAACTAATCCCAAGGCGGCGCGAAGTAAAAATAATTCTACTTAGACATGCAGACATAAGAAGAGAGGAAGGGAGGTAAGTAGGAGTGAGGAAGGGAAGAGTACAATTAAAGGAAAATAGGAAGAGAATGGAGAGAGAGAGAGAGAGAGAGAGAGAGAGAGAGAGAGAGAGAGAGAGAGAGAGAGAGAGAGAGAGAGAGAGAGAGAGAGAGAGAGAGAGAGAGAGAGAGAGAGAAGAGAGAGAGAGAGAGAGAGAGAGAGAGAGAGAGAGAGAGAGAGAGAGAGAAAGGAAAAGAGTAAAAGGAGAAGGTGCCTAAATTTGCATGTGAATCACAGAGGTGTGGAGCAAAAGGCCAGATTACGGTGGATTGGAAGGAGATGCGTCAAAAATGTGAAAAGTAATTAGTGATCCTTCGAAAGGTGGGCGTAAAAACGAGAGGAGAGGAGAACGAGAATGGGAGAAGAGAAATGTGGAAAGGAGGAGGAGGAGAAGAGGAAGAGGAGGAGGAGGAGGAGGAGGAGGAGGAGGAGAAGGAGAAGGAGAAGGAGGAGGAGGAGGAGGAGGAGGAGGAGGAGGAGGAGGAGGAGGAGGAGGAGGAGGAGGAGGAGGAGGAGGAGGAGGAACCCATAAGTATAAAGGGTAATGATTGGGTCATAATTTTAGAGGAAGAAAATAGAAAGTAAAGGAAGGTAACGAGGACTCTCTCTCTCTCTCTCTCTCTCTCTCTCTCTCTCTCTCTCTCTCTCTCTCTCTCTCTCACAGTGCTGGATCTCCCTACAAAGTATATACTGGCCGTGTGCATGCTGCCCACAGGCCGTGATGCAGCATGGCCCAGCAAAGGTTACACTGAAGCCAAGCAATTAAGAAAAAATAATTGGAAATAAAAAGTGACACATCCAGATGGTTTCTTTTTTGTTGCAATTACACATGAGAAAGTTAATTATACGTAGATATTTGGAACCGCTTTTCACATATCACTTTAAATTGAAACCACTTTAAAAATGTCAATATTATTTCACTTTTAACGGGGAAAAAACTACAACAAACCTTTAGTTGCATAACAATTCTGTAATCTTTTTAAAAAGCCGCCAATTTTCAGTAGGAAGATTAACTGAACTTCACAACTGCAGCTTATCAGCATTAACTGAAAATATACTGAAAATGTCAGAAAATTATGTATCGCTGATACAGGACATGACTGTTTCATTCTAAATTAAATCATACATTTAAACAAATTTAAATGTTATATTATCCTTTGTGGGTGTAGGACGCCGCTGCCGCCCACCAGTCACACTCGCCACCTCGGGAACCAAACACTTTGACTTCGCTGAGCACTGGACGGTGGCAACGGGGATGACGTCGGGCTTCTTTTTTTTTCTTTCTTTATTTAAGCATTTTGGTTAAGAACAAGAAAACAAAACTACTTAAATAAGTGAAAATGCCAAACTTTAAGGAAGACAATTGGAAAACACGTTCAAAATGATCCTAAAACATACCTCTTCAAAGAGTCTATGGCAAAGAAAGTTGGAATTATGGAAGGCAGCAGAGTTTGACAGAGTAAGGAATCAACACAATGAAAACCGAAAAGGACTAAAATGGTTAAAAAGAAAAAAACTTGCTTTCTATTTTAGTATACAGATGGATCGATACCCGCACTGACCTAAAGACTGATGTAAAAACACAAACACCAAAGCACGGGTTACTATTACATCACTAAATCCTGCACGCCTTCACTAAAGAGACATGTGAGTAACTAATGATAATTTCGATATATAACTGAGTTCTTGTGGAGGCAATCAGTAACCATAGAGGCGACACATAAGAACATAAGAACACACGAAATTTAAGGAAGCTGCAAGAAGCCATTACGCCTACACGTGGTAGTCCCTGTGTGAGCAAAACTACCTAATTCTACCTACCATTCTCATCTATAAATTTGTCTAATCTTCTTTTAAAGCTTCCTATTGACTTAGCATTAACAACATGATCACGGAGTCCATTCCATTCATCAACCACTAGTTACTTTTCTAGACTTAACTATTCGTCTTCCCTATTTTTCTTACAAGACTTTTCTCTTTCCTGACTAACAAAAAAAAAAAAGCGCTGGAATGGATTTGCCTCCCGTTGAAGTGTTCCAGCCAAAACACGAAAACCTTGACGCGATAAATGCACTCCATCCCTGGTAAGCTGTCCTTGTCATAGAAGAAGTCCCAGTTTTCGATGAATGCCCATCCATTGTTTTTACAGTGAACAGCAAGCCTGTAATTCACTGCAATAGCCCTGGACAACCATTCATCCCCTAGCCTCCTCCTTGGCACGATACCGCACACCCCCGGGATCCCACCCTTGTTTTTAATCTTATCCAAAGCCTGTCTAAAGCTCCTGAACAACTCCTCATTACTGCTCTTAACAAGGTCATTCCCTCCTGCGCTGAGAAAAACAATGGGTTTGGTCCTGTCATCTCTAAAACACGTGTAGAGCCTATCTGTGACCTTATCTATCGCCGGCCCCTTCAAACACACCCTCGTGCTACGCTTCCTATCCCTGTAACAACCAGTACTCGACCTTGAAGGAGAAAGGAAACTGCGTCTGCCCCATCCTTCCTCTCCTTGTCTCCTCGCGCCACGTCCACCAGTCCTCCTCCTCCACTCCCTCCAACACACTGAAAGGATTCTTGTCTCCACGAGGCGTCCTGAGGACCTTCCTTCTCTTAGGGTCCGTGGACACAACCTGTCACTCCTCCTGCCCCTGCATCGTCTTATTAGGTAAGTTGACTGCGGAGCCCAATCCTCCCTTAGAAGCTGAGATCTGCAGAACTAAGCCTGCCGGTCTGAGATTCGCACTCAGCCTGTGCCTCCGAAATTTTTCAATTGAACTCAGTCTCCAGCTCAGACCTTTAAAACGAAAGCCCCGAGAACAGAACTACTGCAACCAGCCAAAACCACTAAGAAAGCAGGAAAAACAGCCGTCTCAACACAAGCTAGCTAGCGTCAGGTCACTCGCTACTTGTAGAGACACGTCCATCACTAGGAAGGTTGCCCTGAGACATAGAAACAAATACACACACACACACACACACACACACACACACACACACACACACACACACACACACACACACACACACTCTCTCTCTCTCTCTCTCTCTCTCTCTCTCTCCCATTCACACACAAGAAAAGAGGACCAGAGAATCGTAATTGAAATAATCCGGCATATCGTACACCAGCAAAATTCACTCCCATTAATCATTCATCTTACACTTGCTAGTCACTGTTTTATGCACCTGAACATTTTTACTTAGGGATTCAACTTAATTACTCAATGAATAGACGATTACCAAACAAAAATAGCACACCTCCCACTGCTTATTGGATACCTTCAATATTCTATGATATAATTCGGATAAAAACAATCGAAGAAGAAAATACTAAAGAAAACACGATTTCTTACTCTAGGGACGAGTGTGTGTGTGTGTGTGTGTGTGTGTGTGTGTGTGTGTGTGTGTGTGTGTGTGTGTGTGTGTTTTTCCTCCTTGTTTTCTTCTTTCATCTTCCTCACTCTAATGCACTCGTGGACTAAACACACACACACACACACACACACACACACACACACACACACACACACACACACACACACACACACACACACACACACACACACACACACACACACGTTATGATCCATCTCCTCCCCGTCCCCACCACCACTACCACCACCACCACCACCACCACCATGGCAACGCACTCTGTAATATACATTTTTCCCGAAGCCGCCCACCGTCCATATATGTCTGTATATTAATTACCTCTATAAATTGGTGGGCCCCGACGCTCGCACCAACACACTCATTCCCACCGCGCCGCTGCCATTTCAGCACCAACCACGGCAGCAAATTATTCCTGTGTGTGCTAATGTATCGAGATTAATAAAGTGGATAACAGAATGAGAGAGAGAGAGAGAGAGAGAGAGAGAGAGAGAGAGAGAGAGAGAGAGAGAGAGAGAGAGAGAGAGAGAGAGAGAGAGAGAGAGAGAGAGAGAGACTTATAGTACAAATACATACCCATACAGACGGAACCAAAACAATAAACTGGGACATAAAGTATATTTAGTGTCCACAGTTCCTAACAAAACAAACAGATAGATGGCATACAAACAAACAGACAGATTTTTTTTATAGGATACATATACATTACTTTTTTTCCCCGCCAGTTTGTCTGTCTGGTGTCCGTGATCATTAAATATACAAACAAATACATATACATTTTTTATTTACTTATTTATTTGTTTATTTTTGCAGTAGCAGCGCGGTGATGACAAGTGCGATGTTTTCATATATGGGGTATGAGTCAGCAGTTATCACCGCCTCTCTCTGTAGGTCACACGTTACATACATACAAACGAGATGAATGCAAATGCAGCCGCGACTACCGCCACCACGACCAGCGGGGACGGACACACACACACACACACACACACACAGACAAACCTTTAAAATGAATAAACACACAAACATAAATCGTGATATTTTTTTTAGCCAGGTTATGGAATTTTACTTGAATTCCATACGTTCAATCACATTCCAGAGAAACTTGTGCGAGGTCTGCAAAATACTCGTATAGTCTGCCATTCCGCTTGTCCGTTTAGCCTCCCGCCTGCCTGCCTGCCTTCCTTGCTG
The DNA here is from genome assembly GCF_017591435.1 of Portunus trituberculatus. NCBI lineage: Eukaryota > Metazoa > Arthropoda > Malacostraca > Decapoda > Portunidae > Portunus > Portunus trituberculatus. The sequence goes on along the minus strand of NC_059271.1, from coordinate 30,105,203 downwards.
CAGTCTGGCTCCCCGTCTGCCTTCCTTCTAGTAGTTTTTATACCTTACCTTTCTTCCCTCCTTCCTTCCTTTTTTGATCCCCTGCTTCCATTCTTTCTTTTTTCTTCTTCCTTACATATCTTCCTTCCTCTCCCTTTTTATTTTCCCTTTCTGTTTTCTATTCTCGTGCCAACTTTCATTTACCTTTTGTCTTCGTTCTTCTCTTGCTTCTTTCCTCCCTCCTTACATTCTTTCATCCATTCTCGTCTTGCTTTCTTATTTCTTTTTATTCTTCGCCTTGCGGGGCGGGTCAAGGACATGGCTCAGTCTGCAGCCAGTGATAAGTGAGGTGCAGCTTATATTGCTACCAGGGATGAGGAATCTTCTGGAAAAAAATTGCTGCCACGACGTGACGGAAATGTAGGTGAGGACATCGACGCAGATTGTTGCTGTTTCTTTATGATTACTCTCTTGTTTCAAGAAAGGAAGGATAATTGCACCGAATCATAACTCTATCTTTCCAGTTAGAGAACAAAGGAGATACTGTTGTTAAAACTGTCATATATTAGTGAATGGCTATGCATGTTTGAAAAGATAAAACGGATCGATCTGTTTCTAATAATTCTCTCATAAGTTTGAAAGTTATCAAGAGCCACTATCATTTATTTTATGCTTTGACTTTTGATTGAAATATTTATTTTGAATTTATTGTTTTAGTGTGATGGAAATAACTTGAGTACGGTTAACATAAAGCGTATAAATTGAATGTCTGCGATGCCAGAAGCAGTGGTGCCGACAGTGCAGTGTGTGCAGAGGCTCGGCCCTCAACGAGAACACAAGTAATTCCGCACCAAATTACAATAATACTACAACTAGGATTGCAATCAGTAGTGTTGGAATGACAATTACACAAAGTGAAATGGCAAGGAAAATATAAATGCTGATGCCATCGGATAAATCTGCGAAAAAAAAACAAATTTATCACGCGGTGTTACCATAAAAAAGGTTTCAAAGCGGGACCGAGAAAAAGCAGGCAAGTATGGTCTGTTACAAAAATGTCCAATAAGCCATCAGAAGGAAAAAGAGGGAGGGAACGCATCAACTTCCTGCTGGCTGGCAACAAATAATGACTGTCAAAGCTATTGGTAAATATTCCAGCGGAACACAAATATATTTTTAGTCACACATGGACAATTAACTTTAAGCTTGGTGATGAAACCTGACTATTATTTATTGGGTGTGGACATGGAAGTCATAGCAGGATCCTTGTACACACACACACAACACACACACACACACACACACACACACACACACACACACACACACACACACACACACACACTGGTTTGAGTTCTATTACTCTATTTGTACCATCTGCCGATCTACCAAGTATGTTGTTTATTGATTGCCAGTGGGACTTAGGGTTACCTTGATTAGCTACTAATTGGTCTTGGTAGTACTTTTTCTTAGCTTCCTTTAAGAGTGATGTTAGTCTATTTCTATAAGTTCTGTATTGCTCTCGAAAGGTTAATGGCCACTTATATGCTAGTTTTTCAAGACGATGCTTTTCTTTGATACTTTTCTTTAATGCTGGAGTAATATGGGGACTGCGACTACTTTTGTTACTTATCTTAATTTTCTTCTCGGGGAAACAGTTGTCATAGGTTGTTTTGAATTTGGCAAAAAATAAATTATAGGATATGTCAGGACAGGTAGAATTAACAACATCAGACCAATCTATATGAGAAAGTGCAGTACTAAATTTACCCAAAGCTTCATCAGTAAAAGTTCTTTTTTGTTATATAAACAGGAGGAGATGGAATATTATTACATTTAAATAGGGAAACAACAGGAAAGTGATCAGTAATATCAGTTTTGATAACAAAATTACCTACATTGTTGTCTATGAACGTGGACCAAATGTGATCTATAATGGTGGCGGAAGTGGCAGTAACTCGTGTCGGTAACGTTGTGAGTGGAGTCAGGGGAGTAACTATACATTAAATTGCTAAACTCTTGTATCTTGTTGTCATTATGTAGTAATAAATTTAAATTGAAATCTCCAAAAATAAATATTTCATTATGATTTTTATCCTTTGTAAAAGTCAGAATTTCATTAAGAGCATTAATAAAGCTATTAACATCACCTTGAGGAGGTCTGTAAATACATATGAACAAAAACATTTTATTATTACATTTTACTTCCACTCCTAAACTTTCAACAAATGTTTCCATCCGATTGTATTCATTTATCTTACAACTTGTGTACCTGTTGGAGACATAACCTGCCACACCACCACCATATATGTTCCTGTCGTTTGAGAACATTGTGTATGCTGGCAAAGTGTACAGTGCTGAAATACCAGAGTCAAGCCTAGTTTCCGTGAAGCCAAGAACATCGTATGTTATGTTGTCAGACAAAACTGTGTCTTTAAAGTACTGAAAGTTGGTGGACATGGATCTAATGTTAAGTAGAAATACATTAAAATCACTATTTGTACTTAAAGAAGAAAAATTTTCAAGATAGGCATATTCAGACTTAAGAAAGGAAATATTTCTAGACCTAATATAAAATTGGTTAACATCAAGATCGTTATTATAACTGCTGTCCTGCACATTGGTAGATCGGCAGATGGTACAAATAGAGTAATAGAACTCAAACCAGTTTGCTCTAACATTCCAGATAAATTTAATGAACACTTTCTACAAGCAGGAGGGCAAATAACAGAAACTACTGGTAGTGAATTTTTAGATAATTTACAATGTTCTCCAAATTTTTCGATGTTTTTATATCCAGCCACAAATTTAGAAATTGAAAAATGTATTAAGGCATTTAAAACATCCTCCTGTGGATATGATGAAATTTCCCACTTGTTATGAAACGGACAGTAAGTGACATAATCATTCCATTGACCCACATAGTGAATCAAACATTAAGAACAGGAGTCTTCCCTGAGGCACTGAAAAAAGCCAAAGTTATACCTTTGCTCAAATCAGGTAATAGATCAGATATGAAAAATTACAGACCAATCTCTATACTTCCCGCCTTCAGTAAAGTCTTTGAAAAAGTTATTAATGCACGCCTTATTAAATATCTTGAAGATAATAATCTACTCACAGACTATCAACATGGGTTTAGGGCACGCCGTTCCACAGAAACTGCTATTTTTCAGTTCACCTCTAATGTGTATCACTTCCTAGAGGAAAAGCAATATTTAATAGGAGTATTTTGGACTTATCCAAAGCTTTCGATACTTTGAATCACAAAATTCTGCTAAACAAACTGAACCACTATGGCGTTAGAGGTATCCCTCTAAAACTAATTGAAAATTACTTGAGCAATAGGTTACAATCTGTATATTGCAATTTCACACATTCTTCCTTCAGGGCAATTAACAAGGGTGTACCGCAAGGTTCTATATTAGGACCAACTCTTTTCCTCATTTATATAAATGATATTGTCAATGTTAGTTCTAAATTCAAATACACTATATATGCTGATGATACAAATTTACTGTTAAACAACTCAAATATTAACAATCTTCACACAGATTTGGCTACAGAATTAAGAAAAATTTATCATTGGACTAAAATAAATAGTTTGAGCTTAAATATTGCAAAACAAATTACATACTGTTCCAAAATCGCTCTGTACATCATGAGTTTCCCCCTGTTACTATTGCAGGAAACATATTGAACAGAGTAGAATTCACAAAATTTTGGGTGTCTATATAGATGAAAATATTAATTGGAATAAACAGATTTCTTTTGTTACAAATAAATTATCAAGGATGTGTGGTATTTTGTTTAGAGTTCGTAATAGTCTCACAATTGAATCACTCACTAGTATTTATTACACCCTCTGTTACCCCACCTCACCTATTGCGTAGCAATCTGGGCGTGTACTTGGCAGTCTTTCATTAAGAAAATAACTATTGCTCAAAATAAAATATTTAGATGTGTTTTTCATTTGAATAGGTTTGAATCAACACGCAACATATATAATGAACACAATTTTCTTACTTTTTCAAATATTCATAAACATTTCCTATTGTTAAGTATTTATAAGTACTTTACACAATATTCCGGAGCTCAACCTTTCAAATTGGTACAGACATCATACAATATTCGGGGTAATAATGTCAATCTCATGTGCCCGCAATTCAGAACGACTCTTTTTAAACATAGTGTATTATGCTCCGGTCCACAAATATGGAATTCATTACCTTTTCAAATAAAAACACTTCTTTATAATGATAACTTGTCCACTTTTAAAAAATCTTTGAAGACATACTTATATAACTGCCAAAATACATGATATTCTAAATTTAACATTTAAATGCAAAACAAACATTTCTATCTAAGATTTTCCCTTCCTCTTTGCCTTTACCATGTATAACAAACAGATTTTTATAGATGTATCTTCTAATGTGATATTGTAGTATGCGGTGTTAATTTCCTTTCGTGATCGTTTTTGAATTTGCAGTATGTTTATTGTGATTTGCTTAGCTTTGTTCTTGTCATTATTAGATATGGTTGTTATTATTACTATTCTAGTTACCTAAATGATTCTTTAGGCAATTTACCTAAAATATTGCCAATTGGTGTTGGTGTAAACAATAATCATAGTTATGTACATAAATGTCACTGTCGGGAAGCTTCGGCTTGACAGTTTCTGCCATTTTTCTTTTCGTTTGTAAACATGTCTTTCTCAAATGTATTTATGCTAATGAGCAATAAACCTTTACTTACTTACTTACTTACTTACTTACACACACACACACACACCTCTGCCTGACTGGAACTCTGCACAAAAATGTACAGAGAATATTAGAAATGTTACTGCTGCTCGAAAAAAAATTTAGTTTAATCTCTGTGTCAGTTTGTGAAGGTCAACACCACCATGCCTTGGCTTCACCGAGATCACACTAAGTCTGAATTCGAGACAAGACTTAAATTATGATGCAAAGTGAGACAATCAAATGATCGGTAAGACAAAAAGAAAAAAAAAAATAAAATCCAAGACTGAAAATACACCTAAATAGGAGACTAGAGAGAGATTACCTTACCTTCCCAGAATGCCGTGCTCCTGCAGACGTTAACGACCATGCATGGATTGCCACATCTCTCTATCTCTTGTCATTTACAATATACATGCAGCTCTTCTTCCATCTTCTATTGTTCTTCCTATTCCATCCATATACTTCTTCCTTTGTCAGCCTTTTGCTCTGCTCCCTGCGATTCTTCCTGTTAAGCTTAAGTCCTCTATCTTTCCTCTTCTCATCACATGTCCTACAAATCTTATCGCTCATTTCCATTACCCATTCTTCTCATCATTTCTTCATTTGATATTCTTTCTGACCAAGATATTTCAAAGAGCCGTCGCCAGCATCACATTGCAAATGCTTCCATCCTCTTCTCCATGTTATTTAACGTCTAAGCTTGTGATCCATACAACAACACAGACCATACGTATGTTTTAACTGCCTTTCATCTTGTATTCATTGATAGATGACCGTTGGGAATTGTTTCTCATCTTCTGAAGTCTTTTTTGCTTCACACAATCTTCTTTTAATTTTCTCTATACATCTTCCATCTTCTGTTATGTTTTGCTTCCTTGATAGCAACATCTCACCTGTTTTATGATTTTGTCGTTAACTCAGTGTACCTTGGAACCAGTGTCTTCTTACTAACTAGGGATACAATTCATTAAACATCCGGAAGTCTCTAGTGCGTCGAAGAACTCAATATGCGTCTTTGATTTCATTGGCAAAAAACATAAAAAAATGCTTCATATAGACTTTGCTTGATCACAGTTCACACCACACCAATAACAAAAGAAAGTACTCACCATTAGGAGCGCAGGGAATCTTACTAAAATGGCACGCGGGGGATTGATTTTCTGGGCAGGCCTTGGAAAAAATAACATCAAATATTCGAATCTTTAGTAGCGACAAATAGAGATAGTCCCATTCAGTTTCTCTCTCTCTCTCTCTCTCTCTCTCTCTCTCTCTCTCTCTCTCTCTCTCTCTCTCTCTCTCCCCTTCTTGCCACTTAGCAAGATTGATCCCTCCAAATCTTTCTTCCTTTCCTTCTCTTTCCAAATTACTACTATGTCACGTTACGGAGGCTATTTGGGCTGTCCACAATCAGGAGGTCTAGGCTGTTGTGGATCGGGACAGCGCGGAATGACCGGACGAGAGAGATACAAAAAACGTTCTGGTGAAAAGTTACAGACGTGGACAAAAGGAGGAGAGTTTTACCGAGTTTCTAGAAAACACATAACGCATTTACTGACTGTTCTCTATAATATGTACTTCTATATTCCCCATGTCATAACCAAAAATCTTTAACCTTAAGAATATTGCTGTTTGATATAACGTATATCTTTCGAAATCATTATTACACAAAGTTAGATGAAAAAGCAAAACGAAAAAACAATAACGACAAAAGTAATCATATTATCAGGAGAGAGAGAGAGAGAGAGAGAGAGAGAGAGAGAGAGAGAGAGAGAGAGAGAGAGAGAGAGAGAGAGAGAGAGAGAGAGAGAGAGAGAGAGAGAGAGAGAGAGAGAGAGAGAGAGAGAGAGAGAGAGAGAGAGAGAGAGAGAGAGAGAGAGAGCCAATTAGTCAGCCAGAGAGCCAGAATTATTCTTGCACATTGATATAACAAAAGTCCTCCTCTGAGCCTACCTCTCCCCATCTCGTTACCCTCTCACCACGCGAAGGTCGTGCTCAGAGTTTCTTCCTTTTTCCTTATTTTTCCTTCACTTCCTCGAACCCTTATCACCAAACTTGCTCTCGTCTTATTACCGTACTGACTCTGACAAATTGGAAGTTCTAATAAGCATCTGTGCAATTTATGGGACGTATATATGTGTGTGTGTGTATATATATATATATATATATATATATATATATATATATATATATATATATATATATATATATATATATATATATATATATAACACATGCAGCCACTTGGAATACAATTAAGATAGACGGGCAATAAAAAGAACGCTGAGTAAATGCATGAAGGCAATAACTACTGATATGCGAGTGGATGCAGACACAATCAGGCTTGAGGAAAACAACATTTCCTAATTTTTTGTTCATTACTATATACATCTGTTTTTGTAGCATATAAAACAAGAGATAAAACACGAGAAAAAATAGAAAACTACAAACTAGAACAAGTGTGAACAAATCATTGCACGTACAAAGTAAATAAAGGAACCAACCAATAAATAAGTAAATCATCAAAACTGTGCTTCGTGGAACTGGTTCAGAGTAGAGGAGTGATGACAAGATCCGCAACGATGGCAAAGACAATACTTGCATCAGCTGGGGAACTGAAAGGGTTGCCATGGAGATGCTAGTGTTTCCTTAGAGGATAGAAGTGTTCCGCGGTCAGTAATTGCTAAAGGCACGCACCGCCACTGCATCACATACCACCTCACCTCTTCATCTTTACGTGTTATCGTTATTACTGTCTTCGTCACCATCGTCAAAATAACGTTTATTAATCTTTTATCTTCTCTCTCCTCTTATTCATTAATTTTGTCACTCATAATTTTCTTCCTTCCATTGTCATTGTCATTAATATTCATCATATTGTCATCTTCATTATCGTTATCATCACTCTTGTCATTGTTGATGTCAAAGTTCTTTTTGCATTGGTGTAAGCATCATAATCTCTTTGATCTTCATTATCATTAATGTCACCTTTTTTTTATCTTGATCGTCGTTTTCCACGTCATTACTGGCACCAATCGTCATCGCAATGATTACAACTATCAACTTCATTTCAACGCCAACCGCCAACGCCACTTGCGAGAGCCAAGGTTAGTATTGTCATTGTCATCGTCACCTCCGAATGGTGCAACATAGTGCTTCTATCAACATTTCCGAGCGTGTACCCCGCAGCTATTTATGAATCTCCTTACTTCAGGAAATAACAGGAATTTTCTTTTTTTCGCAATGAGTCGCAGCAACAGTCATCACGCTTCTACATGTAAGTTTAAAGCAAAAATTGACACTTCTCATGACTCGGTGGCAGAAAAGAGACACTATAGTGAATTAAGCTTTATGCCGATATATTAAAAAGACAAAGTTTCAAGGTTAAAAGCGGAAAGACAATCAACACAACAGAAACTGACGAGACTGACATACTGAATAAGAAGTCACACAGAAATTTTCATCGTGGAAGCCTCGGAAACGACTGACAGTGGCCGAGGTGAGAGGAGAATGCTGGGAGGCCTTTTGTCCTGCAGTGGGAACTCAAAAATAACTGATGATAGTGATTGTAATCCGACAATTTCGCTACATGTCTTTCTTGTGCTCCAGAATGTTTGAAAAAGACGAGGCCATCTGTTTCCACGCAATCAGCAGATAAGGAAACTGCATTAGTAATTAAGCGAGGAGGGAAGGGCAGCACGTTTCCAGAAAACAAATGAGAATTCTTATCGGCAGCGCTAAATTTATGTTTTCCGTTTTCGGTTTTTCCTCTCGTGTTGAGTAAGAGTTTATCTCCTGATCAATCTGAGTACATCTGTTTCCATTTTTATCACTAGTCCTGGTGCATCGAGGACGTGGCGCCGCAACACATTTGTAGTATGGAAACAAAATACGGGAGAATGAAAGCCTATACAGGAAAAAAAAAAAAAAAACACACACATTGAAACTTTCAATTCATCAAAATTGAATGGAATTAAATTTGGAAAAAAAAAAAAAAAACATGCATACTTTATTCTACTATGCGTGTAATTACAATTCTACAATACACACACAAGTAAAAACTGTCATAAGTTTATAGTAAAAGGAGCACAGATAGGAACAATTTGATGCACTTATGGACATAGTTTTGATTAGACAAGGAAATATTTAATTTTGCAAGAAAATGTATCGGTGTCCAGGAGATCTCATGCCTACAGTAAACATTAGAGCAGGATTGTTTAAACTTTTTCATCACGACCCAGTTTGATTATGTACATTAAATTCACGACCAAGTATCTCCATTATATCGCATCTTTTTCTGGACCTGATAGCAGTTTATATGTATAAAAAATAATATATATATATATATATATATATATATATATATATATATATATATATATATATATATATATATATATATATACACACTGAGATGGCAATCCCTGAACAGCCGAGAGTGTTAGTCACTACAGGAAGTGTCTTGAGACCTTCAAGTTTAAGTTATGAGTTAGTTTTTAACTTAATTCTTCATTGTTTCTTTTTAATTTATTGACACGAATTCCTTAACTGCAATATACAAATAAATGAAAAAATAAGTAAATAAATGGGAGAATAAATAAATAAATTACTTGTGACGTACTTCTCTTTTAGTTAAACGATTTTGTCCTTTACCGTCTACTCTATAATTTACAATTTCAAATTGGAAACTTGATAATTTATATCTAAATCCCTATGCAATGTCAAATTTGACCTCAAATATGGAATATGAATTAACTACAATAATGTTATTTATTGAAGCGCAACCAAAGAAAAATCAATTTCAAATACTAATATATTTTTTTTAATTCCTCTTCAACAATTCATCATTGTAACATATAATTTTCCTTTATGTGTCTCATATTATTTTTTCTATACCTTTGTTACAAATCCCTCATCCGCTGACTAGCTGTGAAGACCCACCCTTGAGTGCTTACCATAGAGGCGTCTTTAATTAAACGCATCTCATTAGTATTTTCTTCGTACACCTCATACATTTCCTGCTTCATACAGTAGTCTGTCTTTTCTTCACTGATAATTACACAACGCATGTAGGCGGTGCTTTATAAGAAAGGTTCAGCATTTTTCTTCTTAAGAAATCCGCAATGTGTGCAAATAGTTATATGTCATATAATTGGACAACTGTATAGTTTATATGTAATTTGATTGAACAACTGTATGGGTAAATAATTCGTCAACAGGTAAGCGATAGGTTAGGGGTCACGTCAATACATCAGTCACTTATCAATCACCTGTCAGTCATGAGCAAATTAATATATCACACAGTATATTTAATTGCGTTCATGTAGCATCTCTAACCAGGTTCAGGAAAATGTTATTTTTGGAAGGCGGGAAAAAGTAGTTTTTTATGTGTTGCTTAAATTTCTGGAAATTCATGTACTACCACCGAAAGGAAAAGATTTGCCAGGAATTTTTATGA
>NC_059271.1:30080024-30090024 GCF_017591435.1 Portunus trituberculatus | reverse complement strand
GTGTGTGTGTGTGTGTGTGTGTGTGTGTGTGTGTGTGTGTGTGTGTGTGTGTGTGTGTGTGTGTGTGATAACATGCTTGGATAATGTGCAATTATAGAACACCATCAATAAATATTCCAATTCTGCCCTCCATCCCCCCCAACACACACACACACACACACACACATTAATCACACAAAATCCTTAACTAAAACTAAGTTGAGAGAGAGAGAGAGAGAGAGAGAGAGAGAGAGAGAGAGAGAGAGAGAGAGAGAGAGAGAGAGAGAGAGAGAGAGAGAGAGAGAGAGAGAGAGAGAGAGAGAGAGAGAGAGATTGTTAACCCAAAAAAGAACATATATGACTGAAAAAAGTGAAGATGAAAAAAATATAAAAATAAAAAAAATCAGAAAAAACAATCCACGAGATGACATGAGAGAAAAAAAAACATACAAAAGACAAGCGAATGAAAACGAAAAAAAAAAAAAAGCAAGAGAAAAAGTAGGCAGGACAAAGATAAAGAAAGATAGAGGAATGAAGTAGTTCGCAGTGAGGGAGAGGGAAGAAGAGGTGGAGAGAGGAGAAGAGTTAGAAAAGAGAGAGGAGGAGAGGCAACGACACAAGAGACACGTGTTTTAATGAGCCTGTGAAGAGACACGTTCCGACGTCCTCCACCTGAAACACACACTCTCACTCTCACTCTCTCTCTCTCTCTCTCTCTCTCTCCTGAGTATGAATTTCACTTCTAAATTTTTGTTACCTACCTGTCATCAAACAATAAATCCATTAATTTATCTATATCACCATTGATTCATGAAATGTGTGTGTGTGTGTGTGTGTGTGTGTGTGTGTGTGTGTGTGTGTGTGTGTGTGTGTGTGTGTGTGTGTGTGTGTGTGTGTGTGTGTGTGTGTGTGTGTGTGCTTAATTTGTTTTACGGGATAGGTGTGAAAAGAGAGAGAGAGAGAGAGAGAGAGAGAGAGAGAGAGAGAGAGAGAGAGAGAGAGAGAGAGAGAGAGAGAGAGAGAGAGAGAGAGAGAGAGAGAGAGAGAGAGAGAGAGAGAATTTTCATACGCACAAAAAAAATCAGTCATCTAAAACTGCAAACGGAATTAAAGTAAAGACAACATGAGAGCAAGAGTACATTAATTTCACGAGCAGTGGTAAGTGGCGAGGGTCGGCTGCTCCCTCTGTGCCCAACACCACTACACAAGGGAAATGCAACCTCTACTCCTGGTAACAAGTATTCATAACAGCTACACGCTCATGAATACAACGGCGTAATAAGCCACCTACAGTCAGTGGAGATTTATCCATTTACTTTTCATTGTTTTGCTAAAGGATGTGAGCTAGGATAATGGTCTCTTTCTCGTTCACATGAAATGAAGAACAGATTTACCACACCACTACACAACGCTGATAGTACTGAACTCTGTATCACTAATAGATAGACGCATTTCCTTCCAAATTTTTGAAAACCATGAACCCGAGAGAAGAGCTTGGAGGAGGATATTCTGACGCGAACGCTGAGACAAGAGAGAAAACATGGCTGTGTTGAGGAATGTTATGTGAAAGTCTCATGGAAAATATATGACAGTGTAGCTTGCCTTATGAGATAGCAATACTGGACGCACAGAGATCATGGCAATAGATATAGTGAGGATAAAACGTGAAACTGGAGGAAAAAAAGATGAAATAATTAATGGTTAACGGTAGAGCTGTACCACACATAACTCGAATTCTATCTCGTGGTTGTGCAAAATTCTCAAGAAAACAAGATCTTAGAGCAAATAAAGATAAGATTTTCCTATGAAATGTTAAAACGGCATAAAATTACGTTTGCTGGAGAATCATTTATGTAAGGAATGGACTGAACTAAAAACAAGAATAACAACAGCAACAACAAGAACAACAACAGCAACAACAACCTAAGTTTCGAGAAGGAAGATGTTTAATAATGGATGTTCCTTGACGGGATACATCAAGAGATATTTTCTAACATCTATACAAATCATCCTTTCCAAAGACTCGTAAATTAACTTTCCATCACATTATTGCTTTACACGTTGCTGAAATAACAGAGTGGTTTATTTTCGACATGCAAAAAAAAAAAAAGAAAAAAAAAAGGGGGGGAGAAACTCGGTCATAATAGTGAGAATGCTTTTTGCGCAAACTATTTTTGGCAAAGTTTAATAAGTTTTCTAAATAAATCTTAAATGAAAACACCAAACCATAAAAAAGCACAGAAGTTTGTGACTAAAAACATCAAGAAATAAAGAATAGAAACAGGGATATCAATTTGACTCCTCAAGATGGAATGAACATAGGAGCATGATGGAGACTGCACGATGGTGGTGACCTTGCACGTGAGTATCCATGCGAGACACAGATGCCTATTCCCACCCACCATCCCTGTCCATACATACCTATCCCTACCCAACATCCTTATCCATACATATACCTCATCTTCTTCTAGATATTCCAATTGACTCAGCATCTAAAAATAGTTTTGAATTTATTCCAGTCATCTACCACTTAATCTGATAGCCAATCTCCTCTATCTTTTGAACCCATTACTTGTTGTCTTATTCTCAGAGTACGAGTATTATTAATCCTGCGCATCTTGTCTATACTATCCAGCTGTAACTCATGTTCAGTCTTTTGGGTTTACAACTCTCTGAGGAATATGCATTTAAAAGTTTTAATATTCTTTGGTTAAGGATATTACACATTGTTTATGTATGCCTAGTCATCCTCCTCTGCAGTGACTGACAGACCCATTCTTTACTCTGACGTGGTGTATGACCAAAAGATGGATCCTAATATGCGAGTAACTCTATTTCTTCCATGTATTCTAGTATATTTTTTTCTGACAGTAATTAACACACACACACACACACACACACACACACACACACACACACACACACACACACACACACACACTGTAACACCGTATCGTCTTGGCGGATATGTACGTGTCCGCGGTGGAAAGGTACATCTATCCCCTTCAGTAAGAGTGTTGTTCTCATCATCTTATCACCAGTGACAGCATCTGTTTGATGACTCCAGCACAAAGGGTTTTCCCAACTTACTCGACTCATCTCTCTCTCAGCGTCGCTTATCTGTTCTGTTCCAGTTCACTCCAGCAGATTTTCTGATTCCCTCACTCCATCGTGTCCTTTGTCTGTCTTGGATCCACTTCAATGTGAGCGCACACCTCCGCCCCCCACCAGCCCCTGCCCCCACCATCTATAAAGTATTTCCATTATTTTGATACACAATTTACATAGACACAGTACTCCATACATGTTTGTACTGTGTATGTGTGTGTGTGTGTGTGTGTGTGTGTGTGTGTGTGTGTGTGTGTGTGTGTGTGTGTGTGTGAGAGAGAGAGAGAGAGAGAGAGAGAGAGAGAGAGAGAGAGAGAGAGAGAGAGAGAGAGAGAGAGAGAGAGAGAGAGAGAGAGAGAGAGAGAGAGAGAGAGAGAGAGAGTGTAAGAGTGCGCGCGCCTGAGTGTGTTGAAATAGTAGTATAATAGAAATATTCAAAATAACGTAACAGGTAAGAGCAATGTTCACTTTTTGGTAGAGGATTGGCTTGCTGGAGAAGGAAGTTGAAAAGTGGCTGTTTGCAAAGCTCTCAAAGAAGCTTTCAGTGCGTCTGGGCAGGAAAGAGGCGGTGCTTCAGCGTAGGGAGGTTGGAATATTAAACCTTCAATACAAAAGTTACGTTTAGAATATGAGATGTTAATCTGATTTATACTGAATGAGGTGAAACATACAGCAGCATGTTGGACCTCAATATCCGCTGGCTGAGGCGGCTTGGAGTGTTGTGGTCTTCTTTACATATCCAGCAAGTCCATGTCGACCATCGTAATTTCACCAAACGAAAGGAAGATGTGTCTAAAAAAATGTACTGGTTGAGTTTACCAATACAACGCATCAGTTCTCCTTTTTCCAATCTCTATTCATTCATTTCCTTTTCCGAAGCACAGGAAACCGTATCATCCATATTTTAGGACATAATAAGTGATAGGTTCCTTTTCACCTCCGGACAACATTATTATGGCATGACTGTTTTATTCGTTTAACTATACCTAAAGAAATACCACGACTTTCTATTATAAGCAGAGAGAGAGAGAGAGAGAGAGAGAGAGAGAGAGAGAGAGAGAGAGAGAGAGAGAGAGAGAGAGAGAGAGAGAGAGAGAGAGAGAGAGAGAGAGATTACCCAGATCGTACATTCAGTAGAAATCCATCACACCCAATACCAGTCACTTTCAGCAGATCACCGAACCTCACTATAAATTTTGAGCAACTACGTAACGTAATCTGGCGCTCTATGGCGGAGAATCGTAGTCTAACTGACGTTGCCCCTAAATGCCACTGAAGGGGAGGAAGCTGCCTGTACGTTTAACACCAACCTGACTAACTGTATAATAAAGCGGCGAGTGCTCCCGGTGATGAGGGAAGCCATTCAATGGACTGCTGAGCCACACCACCGAATGCCTCCACAACACATACTGTATATAGTCATGGAGGCGGTGGCGTAGCGGATAAGGTGCTGAGCGTGGGAGAGAGAGAGACAGACGTCCGCGAGTAGGTTCGAATCCAACCACGTACAGCCTTTTAAACACTTTGCCATTTGTCGAGTGGTTTAAAGTTACCTACATGTCACCATGATACCCCAGGCCCTAGGCAGTTACACTCAATATGAGCTTGGGTGGTGATATGGGCCCTAATAAATAAAATTGCCTGCGCCACTAATGGGCTGAAGCTGAACAGCACTTCCTACATACTTTTCAAGTGTGCCTACAGACGCTATTAGCTTAACGTAAAAAAAATACATAAATAAATAGATAAAAAAATAAAATAAAATGTCATCCTTACTATCTGTGTAACGAGAAACCAGGCGTGTATTCTGAGTTAAACAGAACACTCGGGTATCCATTCTCTTCCACAATCAGCTCTGAATGACTAACATCAATAAACTTAGTTCCTTATACAGTACATGCAGTATACATAGCAGGGGTCACTTTCATTACTACATATAATATAATGGAACAATCATTACCGAAAGCTTCTACTTTCCACTGCAACATCGTCATTATTCTTATCACACAGGTAAAACAATGGAATCTTTAAGCTTTCAGATACAAAATAAAATAAGGATAAAAGAGACCATGTGAGTCCCATCAGTTAGTATTAATCTCTCTCTCTCTCTCTCTCTCTCTCTCTCTCTCTCTCTCTCTCTCTCTCTCTCAATAACACATGTTAAGGACTAATGAATATTTTGACCTTATACGTCTCGCTCGAAACAACTTAGCGCCTCCCATTGTGACAGACACATTTATTTATACCTTCCTCACGTCATTAATGCACACTGACCAGTAACATCAAAATATTCTGCCACTCTTTCATAAATTTACCATTAACTTTCAACCACTTTTCTAAGGAATGACGTCCTTTTCTGTAAACTTTTTATTTCACTTTCTTTTACTTTTTTTAGATTGATCTGTTATCATTGGGAGGAAAGTTGCAGTCATTCTAAGCTTCTCATTACCAGTGTCCCACAAGTCTCCATCACTAACTTTCATATTACCTATCACTGATCTGCTTGCCTGAATCAAAAGCTATCCACTCGTATGCTGACGAACATAAAATTTCCCCAATATCAATTGACAGACGACCAACTTAATAGGATGGCTGGATCAAGAGAAAATTGAATCTCTCATCTCTTCGTCAGTTATGAGTGGGACATGGAGAGCCTAGTCGCATTCAATGCTTCAGAATCCAATTACTCAATTTATATATATAGATTTTTTTAAATTAAACAAATACATGCATTTGACAAAGGAGACAGGCGAGGTACATTAGAATACGGAACTTGTAAGACCTTGTGTTTCCTGTCTCCAACTTATTACTACCTGTCAACTACACGCAGCATTCCTCATATGGAAGCTTAGATAAACCCATCTTCTCTACTGCTTATGATTATCATTGGCTTTCTCCCACTAAAGGAGATAACTTGAAAACTAATCCTGATGAATAATTTTCCTTTCCTTCTTAAAGATTTTTTACAAGGATCCTTCGTGCATCCCTGTACCAAGTATGCCTCTTCTTTGATGGAATTAGGCAGGGAGTAAGGGGCAATTCGCCCAAAGGTAAGAGTAAGGTTATCAAGTTTTATTCAACTGTCTCTAACTTACAAGCCACCATTCTGCTATGTTAACCGTGCGCTGAAATTTTTGTAGCTGCTTTACTTTGTTGAAAAAAACAAACATATATATCACGTGATACATTTGCATTGGAGAAAACAAGTAAAATGGATTAAGAGACGAGTCAATTATTGCTAACTACTATATATACATTGAAGATGGAGACGAAGGTGCATCAAGACTGAACACCATCACCATCACCATCACCATCACCATCACCACCACCACCACCGCCACCATTTCATTTAACGTCCTTATTTCTTTCCCTAAATGAATGAACAGTTTATAAGTTTCCTAGTTTCCTTGATTGGATACATATGATAACTTCTCTGTAATATTCTCCATTGCCATTCCACACACCGCCTTAAAGATCTTTTTATATTTTCCCACTGGTTTGTTTCCTATTGAGTTTCCCGAGCCTGCTCCGACATCAAGGCTATCTGTGCAATATTAACATGATCAAGAGAAAAAAATAGCGGGATTTGCATCGAATACTCGTATCTCTCGCGCAATGTCGCACAACATTCCGCCAAGACCTTGTTCAACCTTAACCTGCGGGACTAATTTATTTACCAAGCACTAAGGTCAACAGCGGCTGATTTCAAGAATAGAAATAGAAAAAAAAAAGCTTTGAACAAAGGAAACCATCTCTCTCTCTCTCTCTCCCTCTATCTCGGTAACACATCATAAGTTAAAGGAAAACACAAAGCAACACAAAGGCCATCAATGCACAGCGGAAGTGGTGAGGAACCATCAGAATAAAGCATAACGAAGAACACAGCGACAGGGGAACGTTAAGAGAAAAAGTGGAGACGACGAAGAACAGCAAAAAAAAAAAATAAATAAATAAAAAAAAAAAATAAAAAAAAATCTGCAGCGTCCCCATCCCTAGAGACAAACGATTTCGGTCTATAAAACAAAGCACAGCCACCGAAACAAGAAACGAACAACAAAAAGGTATATATCTTCACTAGAGAATCGCAGAAATATGCCTGGATAAATAGCATTAGGATACAGGATGGCTTAATGAATGGCTGATACGAATGAAAACGCAGACCGGTTTATCAGAAAAATGTTTTGAAATTGGAGTTAAAAGAAAGCAAAACTACATAATATAATGCCCATGAAATAGTGCCACGGGTTTGGAAACAGACACAAGGAGGAAAAAATAAAAAGACATGTGGGTTGACGAACTGCACCGGGAAAAAAAAAAAAAATGTAAGGAAAGCAATCATGGACAAACAGAAAAAATAAGAATATGAAATTGGAAAAATAGAAGTATACAGCAAAACTGATACTCACTCCTTCTCAGCAATACTCCTGCTCGCCTCACCTACCTGGAAAGCATTAGAAAAAAAAAAAGGAAGTTAATAACGTAATAAAAACATTAAGAAGGAAGTTAATAACAAAACAAAAACACCAAAAATGAAGTTAATAATGAAACAAAAACACTAAAAAAAAGAAGTTAATAACGAAACAAAAACTAAAAATGAACTTAATAATGAAATGAAAACACTAAAAACATAATAACAAAAGCTTAAAAAATCTAAAATAATAAACGAAAATACGCGCAAAAGTATTAAATTCATATAGTCTTGTAACTTTTCCTTCCAAATGATCTAACAAAATGATAAAATATACCATGGAATATTTAGCGCTTTTCCCTTGCTTGAATTCCACCCACTGATACAACAGAGAGAGAGAGAGAGAGAGAGAGAGAGAGAGAGAGAGAGAGAGAGAGAGAGAGAGAGAGAGAGAGAGAGAGAGAGAGAGAGAGAGAGAGAGAGAGAGAGAGAGAGAGAGAGAGAGAGAGAGGTGCCATATATGATTAAAGCGAATTAAATTAAAAAAGTGCCATATATGATTAGTGCCATTAAAAAAAGTGCCATATATGATTAGTGCCATTAAAAAAAGTGCCATACATGATTAGTGCCATTAAAAAAAGTGCCATACATGATTAGTGCCATTAAAAAGTGCCATATATGATTAGTGCCATTAAAAAAAGTGTCATATATGATTAGTGCCATTAAAAAGTGTCATACATGATTAGTGCCATTAAAAAAGTGCCATACATGATTAGTGCCATTAAAAAAAGTGCCATATATGATTAGTGCCATTAAAAAAAGTGCCATATATGATTAGTGCCAATAAAAAAGTGCCATACATGAGTGCCAATTAAAAAAAAAGTGCCATACATGATTAGTGTGAATAGAAAGACGAATAAAACAAGTCCACCTCCCTGCAGCATAAAGATGGGTAAATAAAGACGAAATATTTCACTGTGAGGATTCCTGCAGCGTATCAAATGTTTCATCTTCCATCCTGTTGAATATCCTGTACTCTATTTTTTTTTTTTTTTTTCGGTCTGTCTTTCGCATGTCCCAGTTTCCCATCACCCAACTTTCACCTTTTTTTTTTCCCTTTTAAAACTTGATTACCTTGTTCCTTCCCTTGTCCTATGCAAATCTCTCTCTCTCTCTCTCTCTCTCTCTCTCTCTCTCTCTCTCTCTCTCTCTCTACGAGCATCTTTCTAACCGAAAAACTTTTGTATACCAATCGAATACATGAAAAAAACTATCCCACTTTACAATTCTTTTCACTTTACCCTCCTAACTCTATTCCTCGTTACTTTTATTTCTTTCCTCTTTTTTTTTCAATTACTCTCTTCCACTTTATTCCTTTACTCCTCCTATTCCTTGGCGCAGAGCAGCACAAAATCTCTTAAGACGAGGTGGTGTGCAGTGGTGTGAACCGTCAGGAGGCGAGGACAGGATATCCAAGTTGCCAGATTAGGCCATCCACTCCCCTACCCATGTATGTTGCTCCTGTTTCTTTATGTAAATGTGGAAGCCCGTTTTTTCTTTCCTTTTGATATTTCGTCAGTTGTGTATGAATTTCCTTATGTAAATGACAAAGGGGAGGAGGATGTGTGTGTGTGTGTGTGTGTGTGTGTGTGTGTGTGTGTGTGTGTGTGTGTGTGTGTGTGTGTGTGTGTGTGTGTGTGTGTGTGTGTGTGTGTGTGTGTGTGTCTTTTTCTTTTATGGTGTCCAGCTTCAGCTCTTGTCAGTCTCACTATTGTGTTTCTCTCTTCCTTCCTCCCTTCTGTCACCATTAATGTTACTTGTTTTATTACGTGTCGTTCTACCTCTTGTTTTTTTTATATCTTTTTTATTTGATTCTTGTACTTATTATTATAAAGGTAAAAAAAAGTAACAAACCACTCTATCAAACATATTTATTTAATCATGGAACTGAAGGAAATAATCTAACCCAAACCAACACTTTATTTCTCATCAATTATGCTACTATGAGAATATAAATCAATATAAACGCTGAATCGTAAGGATCTTTTATAAAACATGTCTGCCTACTTCCTCTCATCTTTCACATCCAAAAAGTTTGATTATCTACATATTCATTTTCATTATTCATATACGTAACTGTAAGGAAAGTACGAGGGAGATCTTTTATAAAACATGTCAACCTACTTCCACTCATCTTCCCCATCTAAAAAAGTCTGATTATTCTACATACTTGTTTATTGATTGCTTTTTTTTTTTTTTCGATTGAATATGAAGGGTATTTTTTTTTTTTTAAAGATTCTGCAAATCTTTCGAGAAAAATCTTTCACTATTTAAACTTATTTCCAGTTTCGTTATAATTTCTGGGTCGTTTTCCTCAAATTCGTTCCCCCGATCACAACATGTTTTCCATTTCATTATCGTCGAAATCTTGTTCATCTAATTATAGCAAAGAGCAAATTTATAATTATACTTCCTTTTCTCTCATAGATAACGTTGAAGCTTAAT